>NW_027507748.1:13948796-13963805 GCF_037356315.1 Lithobates pipiens | reverse complement strand
GGTTCGGCTCTGATGGGCCGCTGCTGGGTGACGGTTCGGCTCTGATGGGCGCTGCTGGGTGACGGTTCGGCTCTGATGGGCGCTGCTGGGTGACGGTTCGGCTCTGATGGGCGCTGCTGGGTGACGGTTCGGCTCTGATGGGCGCTGCTGGGTGACGGTTCGGCTCTGATGGGCGCTGCTGGGTGACGGTTCGGCTCTGATGGGCGCTGCTGGGTGACGGTTCGGCTCTGATGGGCGCTGCTGGGTGACGGCTCGGCTCTGATGGGCGCTGCTGGGTGACGGCTCGGCTCTGATGGGTGGCGGCGCTGGTGGGTGGCGACCCTGATGAGCGGTTATTGGCTTTCCTTTCCTCACACAACAACAGTGCTGAGGAAAGGAAATGACAATGAGCGGCATTTGGGGTTCTGAGAGAACACCAATGGACTCCCTCCCAGAACTGGATGCCCGTGTTGTAGCCGTCATCGCGCTATAGCGCGGTTGGCAAGTGGTTAAATCTGAACTTCAGTCTTGTCCCGGCTACGCTCCTGAACTGAAATGGCTTCCCCTCATTTCTTTGCACACTGTGAGCTCCTCACAATGTGCATTAGAAGCTGTAAAGTCAGAGCCCCGCCCCATTTCCTGGAAGGAGGAGGAGCCTGACTGTCCCCTGGGTGGCTTCTTTCTTTTGTTGGATTTCAGTTCTTTTAATCATGGAGGCTCAACATCACCTGTCGGCGTTACCTAGGGGGGCGGTCTTCATGCAAATACAACCTGCCTAGGAACGCCCACTCCTCCCAGACTTACACCCACTCGTCAAGGCATTTTGATATTTGCATAACTCCTCCCAGGAGCCCGCCCACTGCTTACATCAGGGCCCGGGGACTGCTGAGATCTGTGCTGATTCAGGATGCTGTGATGATATGGAGCATGTGTGAAATGGGTAGGTGCCAGTCTGGAGGAGTGGGTGCTCCTAGCCACCTGCCCCATGTTGGGCCTTACCTGTACATCCTCTGGAGTCAGGACTGCAGCTGCAGAACCCATCTCATTTCCTGGCTGGAGGACATCAAGCATCACCTAGCTCTTTCCTCCCCAGCCTTTCACTGGCTCAACCCCTTTCATTCATTGGATTTCAGTTTCAATCGTGGAGGCTCAGCATTGCATGTGGGCGTTACCCAAAGCTTTCTGTATGCAGGTGCAAGTGGCCGATCTGTCCGCCGCAATCCCGCTAAAAAATTGCAGATCGCCGCCATTACTAGTAAAGAAAAATAATACTAAAAATGCCATAAATCTATCCCCTATTTTGTAGACACGATAACTTTTGCGCAAACCAATCGATATACACTTATTGCGATTTCTATTAACTTTTTTTTTTTTTTTTGCCATAAATATGTAGAAGAATACATATTGGCCTAAACTGATGAGAACTTTTTTTTTTTTTTCTTTTAATTTGTGGATATTATAGCAAAAAGTATAAAATATTGTGTTTTTTTATTTATTTTTTTAAATTATGGCTTTTTTTTTATTTTATTTTTTTGTAGCGCAAAAAATAAAAAACGCAGAGAGAAAGAAAAGAAAGAAAGCTCTATTTGTGGGAGAAAAAAAAAAGACAAATATTTGGGTACAGCGCCGCACGTGCAATTGTCAAAGGAATAGTGCTGGATCTTTATTTGGGGGGGGGGGGGGAAAGGACGTAAATTTTGTTTGGGCGCAACATCGCACGACCGCGCAATTTTCAGTTAAATCGCCGTATCGCAAAAAAAATGGACCGGTCATTAAGGGGGAAAAATCTTCCGGGGCTGAAGTGGTTAACAAATTTTTCCGAATATTCGTAAATTCGAAAATCGGAAATAAATAACTATTAATTATAGGTATTGTATTGAAATTTCCTTTTTCAAATTTGGCTGTTGGTGATGTGTAACGAATTCATCCGAAGTTATGAATTATCTGAAATAACAAATGCTGCATCTAAACCAATGGAACTTAACGAATTAATAATAATAATAAAAACTTTTTATTATTAATTTGATTCCATTTTGTTTAGAGGCGGCATTTGTTATTTTGGATGATTCGTATAAATTTGTTACGTTCACTAACAGCCAAATTTGAAAGAAAATCCAACTACCTATAATTTAATAGACATTTAAAATTTTCGTGCTTTCGAATTTTCTGATTTTTTTTTTTTTTTTTTTTTTTTTTTTTAAATTGCGATTATAACGAATGAGTCGAAAAACAAACAAAAAAAATATATAAAAGTACGAAATGAAAACAAACACATTTTTCGGCAGTGCACATTTCTCTACTTTTAGGCATATATCTATTTTCTATATATTATCTATTCTGTTTTTTATTTTTTTTTTTATGTGTTTTTGTTGTGTGTGTTTTTTATTTTATTTTTTTATGTTTTTTTTTTATTTTTTATGTGTTTTTTGTTTTTGTGTGTGTGTTTTTTTTATTTATTATTTTTTTTTGTGTGTGTGTGTTTTTTTTTTTTTTAATCTAGTTGGTGGGGGCTGCAAGGTAAGTGGACCGTGTGTTTTTTGTCATGCAAGGTCGGCTTTTACAAATACAGTTGCTGGTGACTCTGTAGTCCGGTCCCGGTCGGCTTCGAAGGTGCGTCGCAGTCTGAACGCGGCTGTCATGGAAGACGTGCGTTGTCTGTGCTGACTAATCATCAGATTAGTTCATTATCTGGGGCAGTCCTGAGTTTTTCGCGCGGTCCTCGCTTTAGATGTTATGAGGGCCCCCCCCCCCCCCCCGTTCAAGCTGGAAATGGGCCATTATTTGTCATTTATTTATATTTTTTGCCAAAACTTTAACCGTAAAAACAATTGGCACAATTTGGAAATTGAGACATTTAGGAAAAGAAAGTTGGGTGATTTGGCGACGTATGATGGAGCCATCCAGTAGTGAGGAAATGAGGTTGGTCATTAAATAAAAGGCGACGCTGAGCAACCCCAGTATTGGGGATCATGTGATTACTGTGAATATCCCGTCCAATTCTAAACCATTCAAATCGGCGGCAGAATCGAAATCTTTACGCTTTTGAACTTTATTCCTTTTTAAGAAACTTGCGGGATATAAGGGTTCCTCCCAAAGGTTGCTGGGCGGGGGTACCTTTTGAGCAATGAACAATTTCTGACCCCGACAAGTGACCACTGGCCTGTTCTCCCACTGATCACCGGTGTCTTACATGGTGGGCTTTCTCATGATGACCACCAATCTAAGGAGGTTGTGATTCAGCTGACCCACCAGTCTGCGGGGGATCCTTCTGCTGCTTACCACCAGTCTGTGGGGGATCCGTCTGCCGCCGACCGCCAGTCTGTGGGGGATCCGTCTGCCGCCGACCGCCAGTCTGTGGGGGATCCGTCTGCCGCCGACCGCCAGTCTGTGGGGGATCCGTCTGCCGCCGACCGCCAGTCTGTGGGGGATCCGTCTGCCGCCGACCGCCAGTCTGTGGGGGATCCGTCTGCCGCCCGACCGCCAGTCTGTGGGGGATCCCGTCTGCCGCCCGACCGCCAGTCTGTGGGGGATCCGTCTGCCGCCCGACCGCCAGTCTGTGGGGGATCCGTCTGCCGCCCGACCGCCAGTCTGTGGGGGATCCGTCTGCCGCCCGACCGCCAGTCTGTGGGGGATCCGTCTGCCGCCCGACCGCCAGTCTGTGGGGGATCCGTCTGCCGCCCGACCGCCAGTCTGTGGGGGATCCGTCTGCCGCCCGACCGCCAGTCTGTGGGGGATCCGTCTGCCGCCCGACCGCCAGTCTGTGGGGGATCCGTCTGCCGCCCGACCGCCAGTCTGTGGGGGATCCGTCTGCCGCCCGACCGCCAGTCTGTGGGGGATCCGTCTGCCGCCCGACCGCCAGTCTGTGGGGGATCCGTCTGCCGCCCGACCGCCAGTCTGTGGGGGATCCGTCTGCCGCCGACCGCCAGTCTGTGGGGGATCCGTCTGCCGCCGACCGCCAGTCTGTGGGGGATCCGTCTGCCGCCGACCGCCAGTCTGTGGGGGATCCGTCTGCCGCCGACCGCCAGTCTGTGGGGGATCCGTCTGCCGCCGACCGCCAGTCTGTGGGGGATCCGTCTGCCGCCGACCGCCAGTCTGTGGGGGATCCGTCTGCCGCCGACCGCCAGTCTGTGGGGGATCCGTCTGCCGCCGACCGCCAGTCTGTGGGGGATCCTTCTGCCGCCGACCACCAGATATATTCACCTGCTTTTTAAAAGGCCCCATAATTAAAAAAAAAATAAAAGCCCAGACCCCTTGAAAAAAGTTTCTGCAATTACCTCCCCATAGGCTTGATGTGTGAGAGGAGAAATTAGATTGTAAGCTCCATTGATACAGTGAGTTATACTAAGAGCTTATGTATGGTATGTTCTATCTGGAGGGGCCGCTCATGCTTGGCGAGCATGGCGGGAGGGGCCGTACGCTTGGCTAGCATAGTGCTGTCTGCCGTATTTAGCAATGTGTACCGGTCATGTAGACAGCCGCAGCTCCCAATTTGACAGCCATGCCGTTGCACGGCCTCAGACACTCACCGGTTGATGTGAAATCGGGAACTGCAGCTGTGTGTGCGGCTGCTGCATCTCAATTGCGCTGAATTGTACCGACTGCACAGGAATGCGCAGAACACCTGCAGATCCCCCATTCAAGCAAACTGCACCCTTCCATAAGTATACGGTGCCATACGCCCGTGTGACCGAGGCCATAACGATAGTCAAGGCTGAATGAGGAAGGACAGCCATGGAGGATGAACATTTTTAAAAGCAAGTTGGCTGAACCCACCCCCATATTTCTCTCTTGTTCCATCCTTGTCGGCCATTGTTAGGCTGAAGCAGACTTGTCACCCTCGGAGTAAATCTCTGCGAGTTCCTTTTGTGTTTGTTCTGTAGGACCCTCTGGGGTTCCGGCCTTACCTCCTGCCTCGGTGTTCCCAGGCCGGCCTCACTTTGTTTTCTGCGCTCAGCTGCTCTTCTCTCATCTCGGCCTTCTCCGACACCCAATAAAATGACATTTTGGCCACTGCGGAGAACACAGGCCGGGGAACAAAGGGCTCTTTGTAAGTGTCTTTAGTAAAGTCGCTGATTGCTCAACACAAGGAAACTGAACGTTGCCAAGACTTTATTCTACTGTCACAATTCCACATCAACAGCGGCCGCTCCGCACAATGGAGCCGCCAATTTGTTTTTTAGTTACTGACAGGAGCCCCTCAATCAGGAGTAATGTGTGCTGAGCCCTGGGCTGGATCTGCTGGAGAGTCGTGTTCTTCTCCGGCCTCCAGAGACTTTTCAGCAGTGTCCCCCTCTGGCCTCCAGTGTCTTTTCAGCAGTGTCCCCCTCTGGCCTCCAATGACTTTTCAGCAGTGTCCCCTTCTGACCATCAGAGACTTTTCAGCAGTGTCCTCCTCTGGCCTCCAATGCCTTTTCAGCAGTGTCCCCCTCTGGCCTCCAGTGACTTTTCAGCAGGGTCCCCCTCTGGCCTCCAGTGACTTTTTCAGCAGGGTCCCCCTCTGGCCTCCAGTGACCTTTCAGCAGGGTCCCCCTCTGGCCTCCAGTGACCTTTCAGCAGGGTCCCCCTCTGGCCTCCAGTGACCTTTCAGCAGGGTCCCCCTCTGGCCTCCAGTGACCTTTCAGCAGGGTCCCCCTCTGGCCTCCAGTGACCTTTCAGCAGGGTCCCCTCTGGCCTCCAGTGACCTTTCAGCAGGGTCCCCCTCTGGCCTCCAGTGACCTTTCAGCAGGGCCCCCCTCTGGCCTCCAGTGACCTTTCAGCAGGGCCCCCCTCTGGCCTCCAGTGACCTTTCAGCAGGGCCCCCCTCTGGCCTCCAGTGACCTTTCAGCAGGGCCCCCCTCTGGCCTCCAGTGACCTTTCAGCAGGGCCCCCCTCTGGCCTCCAGTGACCTTTCAGCAGGGTCCCCCTCTGGCCTCCCAGTCACTGTCAGCCAGGCAGATTGCATTTTCTAAATGGGGGGGGGGGACTTCATTGTCTGCCTCAGTATCTCCTGCAGTAGAAGTTACCTGTAAAACACATCATTGGAAGGGGGGAGGGACGTCTCTGCCATAACACAGCTTCATGTACAGCTTGCATAACTTTTATCTATAACATAAATCAAGATGGCGCTCAATGAGTGCGAATGATGACAACCCGAGAGAGTCCACATTCCCTGCCCACTGCATACCCTGAACCCATCACCCACCAAAAAGAAGCCAGACGCCACAGTGAGCTCTGCAGTCTCCTAGGTAACAGAAACATCCGTACAGATCTGCGCTCAAGGGCAAAGCCATTGTAATGGATTGTTCTGCTCCCCCGGGGGATGGGGGATTGAGGGGGGATCTGTTCCGCAGCAACAACTTTTGGTGCTTTTTGTACTTGCCGACTCTGTGCCGGGCTCTCTCCTGCACATGAGTCCGGAGTCTGGAGGAGCCTTCCGGAGACGTCCGGGATTTGTACCAACCTAACGATTTTTTTTAAATCTGACCTCCAACCTTCCCATCAGTTGTACCGGCTCCTCTCTTGGAATGATTTCACCGCACACTGTGAGCTTCTCACCATGTGCCTCAGAAGCTGTAAAGTGAGAATGAGCCCCGCCTCCTTTCTTGGCTGGAGGGGGAGCCTGACTGTCCCAGGACGGCTTCTTTCCTTCGATTGGATTTCAGCTCTTTCAATCGTGGAGGCTCAACATCACCTGTGGGCGTTACCGAGGGGGGCGGTCTTCATGCAAATACAGCCTGCCTAGGAACGCCCACTGCTCCCAGACTTGCACCCAACGCATTTTGATATTTGCATAACTCCTCCCAGGATCCCACCCACTATTTGCATCAGGGCCGGGGACTCCTGAGTTTCGAGGAGTGGATGTCCCTAGACTTCTTATTTTAATTTTTTTTTGTTTTCAGCCGGTGATGCTGAATGCTAAAAGCATTCCAAGCGGCTAAATAGCCTCTGGATCGCTTTAACATGTGACAGAAGGTGGTTACCCCCCAGCCCTCCCCCTTTTTTTGCCTCCTTTCTCTGCTTTCCTGGACTCTCCAGTTCCGTTGGCTGACCATAGAGATGAGGGAAGAACGTGCATTCCCTTATCTCTATGGTCTGTAAAACTACAAGCGATGAGGATTTAGTCACTTTTTATTTATTTTTTTTCACTTTTTTTTTTTTTTTGTTGTTGTTGTTAATCTGTTCCCAGCTTGTGAAAGCATCTGATCGAGGACTTTTAGGGATCGCTGCTTAGGGCAATTTTAGGGCAGAGGAGAGACCTGGGGTCTAATCAGACCCCAGATTCCTCAATAAAGAGGACCTGTCGGTGCTCACAGCTATCATAAGGGATGTAAAGACAAATTGTAAAAAAAAAACAAAAAAAAAAGCAAAATTTAAATAAAATTTAATTTTGAGGACAGAGGAGAGACCCCCAGATCTCTCAATAAAGAGGACCTGTCATTACCCCAGCTATCGCAAGGGATGTTGTTCATCCCTTGTGATCGTAATAAAGTTGCTAAAAAAAAAAAGTCATATTTTTTTTTATTTTTTTTAATGAAATTAAAAAAAATTAGAGCGGCCATCGCCCCCTATTGCTCACACCTCAATGTCAATGCGCACGCTGGTCCCTTACGCATATGTAACCGACTAGATTCGCACCAATCGGAGCGAGAGCAATAATTCTAGCCCCAAATCTCCGGTGTAACTCTAAACTGGTAACCTGTAAAGGCCTTTTAAAGCGTCGCCTATGGAGATTTTGTAAGTACCGTAGTTTGCCGCCATTCCACGGGTGGGTGAAATTTTAAAGCGTAACATGTTGGGTATCTGTTTACTTTGCGAGATGCCATTTTTTTTTTTTTTTTTAGATTTTTTATTTTTTTTTTTTGATTTTTTATTTTTTTTTTAGATTTTTTATTTTTTTTTTAGATTTTACCAAAAAATTAGTTATATGTATTGTGTGTGGTTTTTATTTATTTTTTTGCATTAAAATTCATCACTGTATTTTTTTTTTTTTTTCCCCTCCAAAATTTTTTTGAAAAAAATGTTCCGCAAATATCGTGTGACATAAAAAATAATAATAATAAAATTGCAACAACCACCATTTTATTCTCTAGGGCCTCTGCTGAAAATATACAATTGGATTTTATATTGTGGAGTGGGCGAGCATCATGTGACTTTGTGACCCCCCCCCCCCCCCCCCCTCTGTATTGTTCTGCAGTTATATTTACCGTTTACCTGTCATGGGGGGAAAAAAAAAAAGGACCTGCTGTTGCTACCTTTCTGTTGAAAATGCCAAAAACCTGGCTGTTATCACGATCCACTTTAAATCCCCCCCCCCCCCCCTCCCCAGGAAGAATGCGGATTATGCACATACCGGTTAGTAACTTGGATCAACATGACAAGCAGGCGTTTACTGTTGTCAGGAGGTCGCAGTCTAGTCTGCAGATCTGCCTCCTTCCCCCTATAGATGGTGCATTTCTGTATACAGTGGGTGTGGCTCGGATGGTTGCCCAGGTCCGGATTGGCTTGCTGCAGTGCCGTTTTTTTTTTTTTTTTAAAGAGGGATGCTGTGACATCGTGCTGCAGCATTCCCATCGCTGTCTCATGCAAGGCCTGACCGCAGGAGTCCTGTAATGCAGATTATTGCAGATTCAGCAAGCCTGCGCTGTCAGGTAAAGCACTTTGCATTAAGTGAAACCGATCGTTTTCCTGGCTGCACGCCGCGCTCGTTCCTGCCCTTCATCAAAATGTCATAGCAGTGTGGTGCTGCGCTAATGTTGCTTTTTTTAATTTATTTATTTTTTAATTGCAGCGTGACCTCAGAACCCCCCCCCCCCCCCCCTCCAATCCGACTGCACAGGGAAGCGACAGCGACTGCATGTTACTAGACTGAATTTGCAGCAGCACTGGGACAGTCTGTACATTTGCAGCCGTTGGAATACTACAATTGCCAGCATGCCCTCAGTCTTGCGCAGTTGTACCTGCTCCTCTCCTGGACTGAAATGGCTTCCTCTGATTTCACTGCACACTGTGAGCGTCTCACAATGTGCATTAGAAGCTGCAGCAAGACGAATACAGCCCACCTCATTTTCCGGCTGGAGAATATTCAGCATCATCTAGCCCAGTGGTCTCCAAACTGGGGCCCTGGGGGCAGATGTGGCCCTCTGCTTGCCTTTATCCAACCTTTGAGATATTATTCCTGACACGCACACCGATGATGGGGCATAATTCCACTCACACCCAGGGTGGGTCGCTACTCCTGCCGCTGGCGCCCAGGGTGGGTCGCTACTCCTGGCGCCCAGGGTGGGTCGCTACACCTGGCGCCCAGGGTGGGTCGCTACTCCTGGCGCCCAGGGTGGGTCGCTATTACTCCCCCTAACACCATAGATCGGCATTGTTTACTCCCACGGGGCACAGTGTGCCCCCCCCTAAAGTAAACTGTCTCCCTTTCTTTATAAAGTTTGGAGATCCCTGATCTAGGCCCATGGGTGCTCAACCTGCGGCCCTCCAGCTGTTGCGGAACTAGAAGTCCCATGAGGCATTGCGAGCCGCTGACAGTTACAAGCATGACTCCCAGAGGCATGATGGGACTTGTAGTTCCGCAGCAGCTGAAGGTTCACAGGTTGAGCACCCATTACCCCTTTCCTGTCCAGCCTGACTAATCCCTGGCCCCGCCCCTTTCTTTGATTGGATTTCATGCATGCTCAGAATCGCACGTGGGCGTTGCCCAAAGCATGCACACTGCAGCCTGCATAGCAACCACCAGAATCCGGTCAGTTATGAACGAGTTATGGCGAGATCAGTTTTCCCCTAATAAAGACTTGTTTCGAAAACACAATTTAAAGTGTCACTAAACCCCCATCATAAAAACGATCAATAATCGGTGTATTCCATGCTGTTCATACTCGGTCACTTAGAGCAGCAGAATACAGAAAAGGAATCTCGATCATCTCCCCCCTCCTGTCCATGTCCCCACTGCAGCTGGGGATTTGGCAGAGCTGTGGCGGCAGCTCTGCACATGCTCAGTTATCAGTGCGTTTTTATAGGCTGAGCATTCCCTCCCTATTCCTCCCATGTGACTATAGAGCCAGGGGTCTCCATACTTTATAAACCAAGGGGTCAGTTTACTATCCGTCCGAGTTTGGGGGGGGGGGGGCCCTGGACTGTGGCCAATGGAAGTAGACATTGTCCTGGCATCAGTGGAAGTAAACGGTGCCCCATCTTTTGATATTGGGGGTGAGTAATAGTGCACCCATTGTTTGTCTGAACCTATCAGATGTGTTACAGAAGCGGGCATCCTGCCTATGAAATGCCCGCCGTCCGTTCCCTTTATCAGGATGTGTCTTGGCTGTCTGCTTTATTTTTTTATTTTTTTATATAAAGCAATCTTTGATTTGAAGTCTTGTTTTGGAGTCGGATCCTGTGCACCGGCGATGGTAGCGTGGCGCTGTGCGGCTGGCCTCTGGAATAGGGGCTCCTTTGTACGCGTCTTGCTCGCGGGTCACCAGTAATGTGGCCGCCTGCCATCATTGTGGAGGGGAAGCGCTGTGTGACATTGGAAAGCTTGGCTCGGGTTCAGGTGAGACAGCAAAGCGAATGTTTGATCAGCCTACACGAGCGCATTCCGATCACACAGGATCCGCACGTGAAGACTGTGCAGGTGCCCAGCAGTAAGACATTCTTTATTTATTTTTTTGTTCTCTCACTTACTTGTTTAGACAAATCTTCAGCTGTTTTTTCTTCCTGGGTTGCTCCATTCTGCAGAAGATTTGTTACAATCTTGCCCACTAGGTTTTTTTTCATATGGGGTGGCTACATCACCTTGCAGGGTCTCCCTGGAGCCACCTGTACGTGCGCCCCAGGGGGGCTCCATCTCATCGTTGCTTTAACTTTAGCTGCAGCTCATGTCTTTTCCTGCACAGCTAAAGGGATGCCATGGGAGCTTCATCTCACAGCTCATTGCTTTAGCTCCAGCTCAGGTCTTTGCACAGCTAAAAGGGTGACAGGGGGGCCTCATCTCTTCATTGCTTTAGCTCCAGCTCATGTCTTTTCCTGCACAGCTAAAGGGGTCCCAGGGGGGCTTCATCTCATCATTGCTTTAACTTTAGCTGCAGCTCATGCCTTTTCCCTGCACAGCTAAAGGGGTGCCAGGGGGGCTTCATCTCATTGCTTTAACTTTAGCTGCAGCTCAAGTCTTTTCCTGCACAGCTAAAGGGGTGCCAGGGGGGCTTAATTCCAGCTCATGTCTTCCTGCACAGCTAAAAGGTTACCAGAGGGGCTTCATCTCGCAGCTCATTGCTTTAGCTCCAGCTTACAACTTTTTGTGCACAGCTAAAGGAGTGCCAGGGGGGCTTCATCTCATAATTTCTTTGGCTCCAGCTCATGTCTTTTCCTGCATAGCTAAAGGGGTCCCAGGGGGGCTTCATCTCATCATTTCTTTAGCTCGGAGATAACCAAACGATGGTCCTCCAGCTGTTGCGGAGCTACATGTCCCGTGAGACATTGTAAAACTCTGACATTTACAGACATGACTAGGTATGATGGGAATTGTAGTTCCTGAACAACTGGAGGGCCGTAGTTTGGAGACCCCTGCTTTAGCTCATGTCTTTTCCCGCACAGCTAAAGGGGTGACGGGGGGCTTCATCTCATCATTGCTTTAGCTCCAGCTCATGCCTTTACCCACACAGCTAAAGGAGTGCCAGGGGGTCTTCATCTTGCAGCTCGTTGCTTTAGCTCCAACTCATGTCTTTTCCTGCACAGCTAAAGGGATGCCATGGGAGCTTCATCTCAAAGCTCATTGCTTTAGCTCCAGCTCATGTGTTTACCCGCACAGCTAAAGGGGTGCCAGGGGGGCTCCATCTCATCGTTGCTTTAACTTTAGCTGCAGCTCATGTCTTTTCCTGCACAGCTAAAGGGATGCCAGGGGAGTGTCATCTCACAGCTCATTGCTTTAGCTCCAGCTCATGTCTTTGCCCGTGTAGCTAAAGGGGGGCCAGGGGGGCTTCATCTCATCATTGCTTTAGCTGCAGCTCATGTCTTTTCCTGCACAGCTAAAGGGGTGTCAGGGGGGCTTCATCTCACAGCTCATTGCTTTAGCTCCAGCTCAGGTCTTTGCTTGCACAGCTCATGTCTTTTCCTGCACAGCTAAAGGGTTGCTTCATCGCACAGCTCATTGCTTTAGCTCCAGCTCATGTCTTTGCCCGTGTAGCTAAAGGGGTGCTAGGGGGGCTTCATCTCATCGTTGCTTTAGCTCCAACTCACATCTTTGCCCACACAGCCAAAGGGATGCAAGGCATGTTCAATCTCACTGCTGGTTGACTAGACATAGCCCATCTATCTACCTGCACAGCTAAAGGAATGCTGGGGATGCTTAATCTCTTAGCCTGTGGATATTTAATACCATAGCTTTTAGTCTGCTTCCCCAACCCATCCCCTGGGCTGTACATTACACAAAGAGAGTTTGAGTTCCAGCCAGTGCACATGTGGCTGCTTACAGCTGTTATCAACACAGGAAGTGCACCTTTTTCCTCCGAGGTATGCGCCATCAAAGCAAAAAAATACATTCAAAATCATTTTAAAGTTCTGTGTGTTTTTTTTTTTTTTTTTTTTATTACATTTTTTTTTAAAAAAAATGTAAGCCCCTATCCGGAGGTAACGAAAATGTTCCTTTGCAGTGAGACGTCTGCGCTCTGCAAGGGATAAAAACTTGTTGTATAATAGGGATGTGAAAAGCACTTTTGCTTACCAACCCCCTTTGCAGCACAGTCCCCCCTTTTATATCCATATTCAGAGTCCCCCTTTTACATCATAGTTCCCCATTTAATGTGATCCCGCCGTGTCCTCAGTTCCCATTTGCAGTGCAGACCTCTTTACATTAATGTAACGCAGACTGCACTGTAAAAGGGGGAGCTGTAATGATTACAGTGCCCCATACTGGTGCAGTCCCTTACATCACAGTTCCCGTTGCAGTCATGCCCCCCCCTTCTCTCTAATCACAGTGCCCCTTGCAGTCATGCCCCCCCTTCTCTAATCACAGTGCCCCCCCCCTTCTCTCTAATCACAGTGCCCCTTGCAGTCATGCCCCCCCCCTTCTCTCTAATCACAGTGCCCCTTGCAGTCATGCCCCCCCCTTCTCTCTAATCTCAGTGCCCCTTGCAGTCATGCCCCCCCTTCTCTAATCACAGTGCCCCCCCCTTCTCTCTAATCACAGTGCCCCTTGCAGTCATGCCCCCCCCCTTCTCTCTAATCACAGTGCCCCTTGCAGTCATGCCCCACCCTTCTCTCTAATCTCAGTGCCCCTTGCAGTCATGCCCCCCCCTTCTCTCTAATCTCAGTGCCCCTTGCAGTCATGCCCCCCCCTTCTCTCTAATCTCAGTGCCCCTTGCAGTCATGCCCCACCCCTTCTCTCTAATCACAGTGCCCCTTGCAGTCATGCCCCACCCCTTCTCTCTAATCACAGTGCCCCTTGCAGTCATGCCCCCCCACCTTCTCTCTAATCACAGTGCCCCTTGCAGTCATGCCCCACCCCTTCTCTCTAATCACAGTGCCCCTTGCAGTCATGCCCCCCCCCTTCTCTCTAATCTCAGTGCCCCTTGCAGTCATGCCCCACCCCTTCTCTCTAATCACAGTGCCCCTTGCAGTCATGCCCCCCCACCTTCTCTCTAATCACAGTGCCCCTTGCAGTCATGCCCCCCCCCTTCTCTCTAATCTCAGTGCCCCTTGCAGTCATGCCCCCCCCTTCTCTCTAATCTCAGTGCCCCTTGCAGTCATGCCCCCCCCTTCTCTCTAATCTCAGTGCCCCTTGCAGTCATGCCCCACCCCTTCTCTCTAATCACAGTGCCCCTTGCAGTCATGCCCCACCCCTTCTCTCTAATCACAGTGCCCCTTGCAGTCATGCCCCCCCACCTTCTCTCTAATCACAGTGCCCCTTGCAGTCATGCCCCCCCCTTCTCTCTAATCTCAGTGCCCCTTGCAGTCATGCCCCCCCTTCTCTCTAATCACAGTGCCCCTTGCAGTCATAACCCCCCCTTCTCTCTAATCACAGTGCCCCTTGCAGTCATGCACCACCCCCCCCCCTCCCCCGTTTATCTCTAATCACAGTGCCCCCTTTCACTCTCTGCCTCCCCTACACAGTCCTCCCTGGCAGGGCAGAGGCAGAATTCAGCCTGTGTCTCATCTCCCGACTCTCCCACCCCTCCGAGGATGTCAAGCTCCATGTTTTTACTGTCATGTATTCTATGCATGAAGGTAAAAACCCTTCTCTGTACACCGAACTCCAGCCCCAGCCCCGCTCAATACTTAACAGAAGAGATTGCAGTGCAATGATGTACAGAAGAGCCTCCGCCCTCCGGGGACTCTCCCTCCTCATTGGGCAGTTCAACAGAAGGGAGCCTTTGGCTCCTGTTGCTGTCAAAGGCCAGTGAACCAATGAGAAAGAGGGGGTGGGGCCGAGCTGCAGCTCTGTGTGTCCATTCACACACAGAGCAGCGGCTCTGCTCAGGTGCCCCTCATAGCGAGCGGCTTCCTGTGGGGGGGGGGGGACACTTGGCAGGAGGGAGGGGCCAGAAGGGCCGAAGAGGAACCCGAGAAAGAGGAGGATCCGGGCTGCTCTGTGCAAAACCAACTGCACAGAGCATGGAAGCAAAACATGATTGTTATTTTTAAATGAAAAGAAACAAAAAAAATCTGAGACTTTAGTATCGCTTTAGTATCGCTTTAGAATTGCTTTAGTATCGCTTTAGTATCGCTTTGGTATCGCTTTGGTATCGCTTTAGTATCGCTTTAGTATCGCTTTGGTATCGCTTTGGTATCGCTTTGGTATCGCTTTGGTATCGCTTTGGTATCGCTTTGGTATCGCTTTGGTATCGCTTTGGTATCGCTTTGGTATCACTTTGGTATCACTTTAGTATCACTTTAGTATCACTTTTGTATCACTTTTTGGTATCACTTTAACCCTTGCAATGCTGGGGGGGGAGGGGTCAATATGATCTTACAGTTTGACCATAGATGACTCTTAATGTTTTGGTTACATTATTCTACCTACACACTCCTACCAGGTCAGCCGATCAAAGTAGT
>NW_027507748.1:13903796-13943796 GCF_037356315.1 Lithobates pipiens | reverse complement strand
ATTTTATGCTTTTGGGGTTTCAATACTTCTCATAATCCCTTTGTTTCCTCTGTCTTGGCTTCTCAGTCATAATAAATTCTTTCTAATCCAGTAGCTGGGAATGTGACCGTCAGTAACTATCATCGTCTCTTCTAAAAAGCTCTGACCTGTAGCCATCTCTTGTAATGGGGCCGATCCCACTTGTGACACGCCCGTCTCCCGGGACCGGGGTTGTGAGCTCCGGCCCCCCACCATACACGGCTCAATTATTCTGCTCTTCAACCCATCGATTGAATGAGAAAAATAAAAAATAAATCAAGAGATTCCCTCATATGTGTCATATGTGTGTGTGTATATGTATGTATATATATATATATCTATATAGTGTGATCTGGCACTTCCAGGTAGGGGGCACACGCCCCTTGTACTGTAATTTAGATGCCTACCTGCGGTTGCTGGTCAATGGGTGCCCCGCCAGGACACCCGCTGATCGTGGAGGAGAGACACAGAACAGAGCGCTGCCTATGTAAACAATGCAGAGCGCTGTCCTGCTGGATTTTCTTTCCCTGCAAAGCTCTACACATGGTACACACACACTTTCTAGGTGCATGTTTAACCCCCCCCCTAGATGTTAACCCCCCTTCCCAGCCAGTGTCATTAGTACAGTGACAGTGTATATTTTTAATACTGTATTCGTGTCACTGGCTCCCACTAATGTGTCAGACTGTCCGCGGCAATATCGCAGTCCCCGTTATAAGTAGGGTTGCCTCGATGCCACTTTTTTAAGACCGAGTACAAGTACCGACACTTCCCCACCCCAAGTACTTGCCGATACGATACTTTTTTTTATTTTTATTTCATGTGACAGTTTTTAAAGCATAATACAGATTAAGTGGCACTGATATGCAGCATTGATGAGCACTGATAGGATTAACTGGCACTGACTGGTAGCTGGCACTTATAGGTGGCACTGACTGGTACTTATAGGTGGCACTGACTGGTGGCTGACACTTATAGGTGGCACTGACTGGTACTTATAGGTGGCACTGACTGGTGGCTGGCACTTATAGGTGGCACTGCCTGTTGGCTGGCACTGACTGGTACTTATAGGTGGCACGGACTGGTGGCTAGCACTGATAGGTAGCATTGATAGGTGGCGATGGCACTGACAGGTGTCTGGCACTGAGCGGCACTTATGGGCATTGGGCACTGATGATAGGTGATATTTATGGTCAGGCACTGAAATGCCATGAGCAAAGGCTGCCTACGACGGCCCATCTTGGTACTCCTTGCACTCGGCCGCATAAAAGTAGCGGCGGCCATCTTGTTACACCCTAACCGAACTATATGGGCTGGGTGTAACAAGATGTCCGCTGCTGGCTTTCTGCGGCCAAGTGCATGGTGTACCAAGATGGGTGTCTGGATGTCCAACCACCTGACGTCAACACAGATCATCACTTCCTTTGTTCCGTCCGCCGAATTCCGGTTGCGCCGGTTCACTTTATCTCTCGCGGGTATCGGATCTGGCATCGGGAGCACAAGTACTCGCACAAATGCTCGGTATCCATAATTTTCTAGCAAATAAAAAAAAAAAAAACAGAAAAAGGTTCAGACTTTAAGTGGTTAAACTTCCTGCGTCTTCACACAGTTTTGTCCCTTTGATCCAAGAGGGTTACCCAGCATGCACCTCTCCACGGCTTTTCCAGGAAGAGGTATCGATTTTGGGCTTCACGTGCCCACAATTATGATGGCCGCGGCCACAACAGGAGGGAGAAAATAGTGATTGTGATTTTTTTTTTTTTTTTTTTGCAACATTCAAAATGAACCGTGTATCCTTGTGTTTTTATTTATTTATTAATTTTTTTTGTTTTTTTTTTTAAATAATTTATTAATCCTAGGTTCAATTTAAAAAAAATAAAATAAAATTTTTCCGTGACTCGGCTTTAACGTGCTGTGAACATTTTCTCTCCAGCATTGTGTTATTTCCCGGTGACGTGCCTGGAAGGGAGGCTTCTGCGTAATCTGCACAGTGATTGTTGGACGTCTTGGCGGAACTCGCTCTCTCTACTTGCGGTGTCTTGTTTTGTCTCCGCGTGGGATTTTATGTTCCGCAGAATCGTATCTGCTTTTATCGGTTTCCTCCCGTCTCTCTGGATCAGACTGTTCTTCCCACCATCCTGGGGGGGGGGGGGGGAGGGGTGTGACGGCCGCCTGTCCCTCCGCCGCCATGTCCCCTCTCACCCACTGGCAATGCCCTTCTGTTTAAAATGTACCCAGTAATCTCCGTGGTCAGGGCCACGCCGGGCTCCGCACTGTGTGCTAGAGAGGCTGGTTGCCATCGCATTGCGACCGGAGTGTCGGCTTGTTTGGCTGCTAGATTATTAGTGAATAAAAAAAAAAAAGCGTCTGAATCTGAGGAGTCCGTTATCTGCTGGCAAATGTCTGTCTGTCTGGTTTTCAGGCTCCGTGCGCACTGAAGCTCATAAACTGATGTTTTTGGGAGTTTGGGCGTCTTTTTTTTTTTTTTTGTTCTTTTTCCTTTTTTATTTTTCTTTTTTTTTTTTTTTTTTTTTTCCCTTTTTTTTCTTTTTTTTTTTTTTTTTTTTCGTGGACGTTTGTGGCTGTTTTCTGCACGCCATAAAATAGCTTTCTTGTGTCGTCTTTTTTTCTGACCACAAAAAAAATGACCAAACACTGATAAACATCAATAAACGCTCAAAAATGCGGCTCACCGGCGTTTTAATGTTTTTTGATCCATTGAAAAAAAAAAATTAAATTAAAAAAAAAAAAAAAATTTAAAAAATGTAAAAAACAAAAACGCTAATGAACTTTTTTTTTTTTTTTTTTTTTTGGGAGGGAGGGAAGAGGAAATAAAATTGTAAATGTGATTATTATGTATGTAAGTAATATATATGTTTGAAATTGTTTAACTATGTGTAATTCTTTATAATAATTGAAAATAAAAATAGAATTGGGGAAAAAAAAAAAAAAAAAGTTGAAAGACTCACTGCAAAACTACTGCCGCTTTTATAAAGTTATTTTAACGTTCGTGGTGCGTGGAGCCTAACACTTTTTTTTTTTTTTTTTTTTTTTTTTTTTATAACGATTTTCTCATGCAATTGAATGGATAAATGGATCCTGCGTCTATATGGGATGTGAGAGAAGCTCCGGTGGGCATGCAGAAAGGGCTGTTTTCCCTTTGATTACTCTCATACATGGGTATGAAACGCATTGCAGGAAACGCAAACATTAAGTAAAAACCACACTACAGTTAATTTTAGGGCAAGCAAATGCGATATTTTATTTATATATATATATATATATATATATATATATATATATATATATATATATATTTTTTTTTTTTTATATATATATATAATATATATATAATATATATATATATATATATATATATATATATATATTTTATATATATATATATATATATATATATATATATTTTATATAAAATTTTATATACATTATGGCTTTTTTTTTTTTTTCTTGGGAGAGGTGCATGTGATCGGCACAGGGCCAATCAGCACTGTACAGACAGAGGGTCAGAAGCCCTGGTGCCTCATAGGACAGCTCAGTGCAGTATGAAAACTCCTCCTACAAGCTTCACCAGCAACTGATAGGAGTCCCAAGACTTCTATATACTGCTGATGAGAAAAGGGTGTTTAGCCGTTCATATTTACTAAAATAACTGCATTTCCATGTTCTGTGTACTATGGGAGAGCAGATATAGTGAATACAAAGGGCCAGGGTTTAGTAACACTTTAAGGCGTTCAGCATAGGAAGCAGTGGCGGCTGTTTTTTTTTTTTTGGGGGGGGGGGGGGGGTCCGGCACTTACCCCATCATGGCGGGAGTCAGGCAGTGCGACGCAGCGGCTCAGCTCCGAGTCCTCTCCTTCACACCGGCTTCCAGCTCCTCCCCTTCTCCTCCTCCTCGTCGTCCAATAAGATCTCCTGCCCTTTCAGCCAAAATCGGGTGTCAAAACCCGCTTCTTGATTGGCCGATTGGAGGATGAGGAGGATCAGTGTTACAACAGCGAATATTCGTTGGCTGCTGCAAAAAACACACCTGAATGGGCTTGGAGCGCACTCTATGCGACCCCCGAGCCCACCGTATATTGAAGCCTATGAGAGACTCTTGCTCTAAAATCGGTGCTTCAAAAAAAAAAAAAAAAAAAAAAACAGCCCCTCCCCCATATTGGAATCCATGCGTCAGTGAACTGAAAGGGGCCGGGCGCATGGATGGGGGAGGCAGTGATAGATATAGGGGGGGGAGGCAAATGTTAATTTTTTAATTTTATTTTTTTTAAGTAAAAGGATAAAATATTATATTATATTATATTATAGAGAGGAAAAAAAAAGAAGACAAATATAAAAATAAAAGAAAAGTACACCGCAGGCAGCAACCCGATTTCCCCTTTCATCCTCCCAGCACACCGCCGAGAAAGAACATGACGATCTGATTGGTTGCTAGGGCAACAAGACCCATTCTTCCTTTACAAGGCTGCTAAACGAGGTCTGCTGAATTAAAGTAAAATTTGCGGGAAACAATGTAAAATAAACTTAATATCGGAAGGAGAGAAAAAAAAAAAAGGTATGAAATATTTTACGCCCGGGCCGCAGCGCGGTCCATTACGGCTTCCCAGCAGGTGAAGGTAAATGGCGGCTCTCCGGGTTTTCAGCCTCGTGGCTGGAGGCAGAGACGCGTCGTACGCCTTATTATTATTATCCGTCTCGCGCTAATTAGGGGCGAACGACTGCTCATCGAACAGCCTAGATAAATAAGCCTTTCAAGCTCGGCACAGCTGGAAAATACCTCGCCGTGGTGTCCACCGCCAAAGCCCGCCGGCTAATGACATTCGCTCTTATGTAATAAGATGTGGAGGGTGAAGGAGTGATTAACACGGCCGGCTCCGGAGCCAACTGAGAAATAAGATTATTCCCAATACAAAAACGGGGAAGGAGGACCTGTTATATAAGAACACACCTGGGGCTTGTCACTAGGAAAGGATACAAGTCCCAGGACACCACGGATCAATAACACGATCAATCGGTGTCTGTGCAATGTTTGGGAGCCTCGCTGGACCCCATTCATCAGTGATGACATAGCAAGCACTTGTGTCAATTGCAATGTCATCTCTTAAAAATTTGGACCACAAACATTCACGATCCACTTTATTAGGGCCACCTTCCTAGTAGTGGGTTGGACCCCCTTTATTGGGTCTACCTTGCTAGTAGCAGGTTGGATCCCCTTTATTGGGTCCGCCTTGCTAGTAGCAGGTTGGATCCCCTTTATTGGGTCCGCCTTGCTAGTAGCAGGTTGGATCCCCTTTATTGGGTACACCTTGCTAGTAGCAGGTTGGATCCCCTTTATTGGATACACCTTGCTAGTAGCAGGTTGGAGCCCCTTTATTGGGTCCACCTTGCTAGTAGCAAGTTGGACCCCCTTTATTGGATACACCTTGCTAGTAGCAGGTTGGACCCCCTTTATTGGATACACCTTGCTAGTAGCAGGTTGGATCCCCTTTATTGGGTCCGCCTTGCTAGTAGCAGGTTGGATCCCCTTTATTGGGTCCGCCTTGCTAGTAGCAGGTTGGATCCCCTTTATTGGATACACCTTGCTAGTAGCAGGTTGGATCCCCTTTATTGGATACACCTTGCTAGTAGCAGGTTGGATCCCCTTTATTGGGTCCGCCTTGCTAGTAGCAGGTTGGATCCCCTTTATTAGGTCCACCTTGCTAGTAGCAGGTTGGATCCGGTCCGCCTTGCTAGTAGCAGGCTGGATCCCCTTTATTGGATACACCTTGCTAGTAGCAGGTTGGATCCCCTTTATTGGATACACCTTGCTAGTAGCAGGTTGGATCCCCTTTATTGGGTCCGCCTTGCTAGTAGCAGGTTGGATCCCCTTTATTGGGTCCGCCTTGCTAGTAGCAGGTTGGATCCCCTTTATTGGATACACCTTGCTAGTAGCAGGTTGGATCCCCTTTATTGGATACACCTTGCTAGTAGCAGGTTGGATCCCCTTTATTGGGTACACCTTGCTAGTAGCAGGTTGGATCCCCTTTATTGGATACACCTTGCTAGTAGCAGGTTGGAGCCCCTTTATTGGGTCCACCTTGCTAGTAGCAGGTTGGAGCCCCTTTATTGGGTCCACCTTGCTAGTAGCAGGTTGGACCCCCTTTATTGGATACACCTTGCTAGTAGCAGGCTGGATCCCCTTTATTGGATACACCTTGCTAGTAGCAGGTTGGATCCCCTTTATTGGGTCCGCCTTGCTAGTAGCAGGTTGGATCCCCTTTATTGGGTCCGCCTTGCTAGTAGCAGGTTGGATCCCCTTTATTGGGTCCGCCTTGCTAGTAGCAGGTTGGATCCCCTTTATTGGATACACCTTGCTAGTAGCAGGTTGGATCCCCTTTATTGGATACACCTTGCTAGTAGCAGGTTGGATCCCCTTTATTGGATACACCTTGCTAGTAGCAGGTTGGATCCCCTTTATTGGGTCCGCCTTGCTAGTAGCAGGTTGGATCCCCTTTATTAGGTCCACCTTGCTAGTAGCAGGTTGGATCCGGTCCGCCTTGCTAGTAGCAGGCTGGATCCCCTTTATTGGATACACCTTGCTAGTAGCAGGTTGGATCCCCTTTATTGGGTCCGCCTTGCTAGTAGCAGGTTGGATCCCCTTTATTGGGTCCGCCTTGCTAGTAGCAGGTTGGATCCCCTTTATTGGATACACCTTGCTAGTAGCAGGTTGGATCCCCTTTATTGGGTACACCTTGCTAGTAGCAGGTTGGATCCCCTTTATTGGATACACCTTGCTAGTAGCAGGTTGGAGCCCCTTTATTGGGTCCACCTTGCTAGTAGCAGGTTGGACCCCCTTTATTGGATACACCTTGCTAGTAGCAGGCTGGATCCCCTTTATTGGATACACCTTGCTAGTAGCAGGTTGGATCCCCTTTATTGGATACACCTTGCTAGTAGCAGGTTGGATCCCCTTTATTGGATACACCTTGCTAGTAGCAGGTTGGATCCCCTTTATTGGGTCCGCCTTGCTAGTAGCAGGTTGGATCCCCTTTATTAGGTCCACCTTGCTAGTAGCAGGTTGGATCCGGTCCGCCTTGCTAGTAGCAGGCTGGATCCCCTTTATTGGATACACCTTGCTAGTAGCAGGTTGGATCCCCTTTATTGGGTCCGCCTTGCTAGTAGCAGGTTGGATCCCCTTTATTGGGTCCGCCTTGCTAGTAGCAGGTTGGATCCCCTTTATTGGATACACCTTGCTAGTAGCAGGTTGGATCCCCTTTATTGGGTACACCTTGCTAGTAGCAGGTTGGATCCCCTTTATTGGATACACCTTGCTAGTAGCAGGTTGGAGCCCCTTTATTGGGTCCACCTTGCTAGTAGCAGGTTGGACCCCCTTTATTGGATACACCTTGCTAGTAGCAGGCTGGATCCCCTTTATTGGATACACCTTGCTAGTAGCAGGTTGGATCCCCTTTATTGGATACACCTTGCTAGTAGCAGGTTGGATCCCCTTTATTGGATACACCTTGCTAGTAGCAGGTTGGATCCCCTTTATTGGGTCCGCCTTGCTAGTAGCAGGTTGGATCCCCTTTATTGGATACACCTTGCTAGTAGCAGGTTGGATCCCCCTTATTGGGTCCGCCTTGCTAGTAGCAGGTTGGATCCCCTTTATTGGGTCCGCCTTGCTAGTAGCAGGTTGGATCCCCCTTATTGGGTCCGCCTTGCTAGTAGCAGGTTGGATCCCCTTTATTGGGTCCGCCTTGCTAGTAGCAGGTTGGATCCCCTTTATTGGGTCCGCCTTGCTAGTAGCAGGTTGGATCCCCTTTATTGGGTCCGCCTTGCTAGTAGCAGGTTGGATCCCCTTTATTGGATCCCCTTGCTATTACTGGTTTGGACCCCATTTTACCTTCATTCTTGGTGGAATAGATACAACAAGGTGTTGGAAACATTCCTCGGAGATTTTTCTCCATAGTGACATCATAACATCACACAGTTGCTGCAGATTTGTCGGCTGCACATTTATAATGGGAATCCCCCGTCCCACCACATCCCAAAGGGATCCTAGATGCCATGTGTTTTTGAGAGCTCTTGGGAGGGGGGAGGGGGAGGGGGGGGGGGGTGTACATGGTGGTCCAGAGACTGATGTGACCGGCTCAGTGTTCTCTGTACAGCACTGTGGTATATGTCAGAGCTATATATCAAACGTATATTATGCATAATCGGACGTTCTATGGGCTGCTAGAAAATATCTCGGGCAGCTTTTGGTAAAAACAAAGTGCCACGATGGTGAAGTGTCTCGTCCTCCACCCTGTGAGGATTTAAAACCCCCCAACATATTGAGCCCAGCTCTATTTACTTCAATGCAGGATGGCGGCGTGTGTGGGGGAAGTCTTTGATCTGTTCTAGAAAAGCGGGAACAAAATAAAGAGCACAGCATGTGGCCCGGCCGCCCCTCCCCCCCAGCGCCTGTCATATACAGAGCAGACCCCTCTACAAGTCAGTAACACCTGTCCCCACCAAGGACACAGAGCTACTACTAGACAAATACCCGGAGCAAAGCCTTCAACATCACATACTACCGCTACAAAAACAAAAAATGTTCATGCTGCAACCGTCGCTTTAATGGCTATTTATAGACTTTTTTTTTTTTTTTTTTTCAAAAGCTTTTTATTTATATAATTTTTTTTCCCCCCACATTTTACATGCAGACCACGCTGTCCAGCAAAAGTGACGGTTACTGGACAACAAACCGTAATCAGGGCGGAGTCACGCTAGATTTGTTGTGATAACAGTTGTGGATCGCTCTTCACACATCGGTCTGCGTCCAATGAGCTCGGCTTTTTTTTTTTTTTTTTCTTACCCAGTTCAGACCTGTCAACCTATGACAATGGGGGGCGGGACTGGCATGACCACCCAGTTACAAGAACGACAGCAATTTCCGATGTCATATGTCGTCCGTTCGTTCCCATGGAGAGCAAATATATATATATTTTCTACATGCCACTCACAGCACTTGTATTTAACCGCTTCAGCCCGGAAGATTTTACCCCCCTTTCCTTGAGCAGAGCATTTTTTTTTTGCGGTTCGGCGCTGCGTCCCTTTGACAATTGCGCGGTCGTGCCACGTGGCTCCCAAACAAAATTGATGCCCGGTTGTATTTTGATCACCTCCGCAGTTTTTATTTTTTACGCTATAAACAAAAAATAAATAAATAAAAAAGGAGCGACAATTAAAAAAAAAAAAAAAAAAAACAATATTTTTTACTTTTTGCTATAATAAATATGGCCCCAAAAAAAATTCAAAAAAAAAAAAAAAATTTTTCCTCAGTTTAGGCCGATATGTATTTTTCTACATTATTTTTGGTAAAGCAAAAAAAACAACGCAATAAGCGAATATTGATAGGTTTGCGCAAAAGACAGATATGATATATATATATATATATATATATATATATATATATATATACACATTTTTTTATAATATATCATTTTATATTTTTTATTATTTATTTTATATATATATATATGCGCCTTTTCCCAACCTAAAAACGCACCATTGTGTTTTTTGCTGACAGTAATGTCTTTCTTCTGGCAACTCTGCCATAAAGCCCAACTCTATGGAGCGTGCGGCTTATTGTCCTCCTACCCTGTTTCCCCTAAAATAAGACCTAGTGTGATTGCTGGTGATAGCTGCAATAAAAGCCCTACCCCCCAAATAAGCCCTAGTTAAAGTCCTTGTAGGTCTTCTTTTCAGGGTAGGGCATATTTATGAGGAAACAGGGTAGGGCTTATTTGGGTGGTAGGGCTTATATTGCAGCCAACACCGACAATCACGCTAGGTCTTATTTTAGGGGAAACAGGGTATGTACAGATACTCCAGTCTCTGCTGTGGAACTCTGCACCTACTCCAGGATTACCTTCGGTCTCTGTGCTGCCTCTCTGATTTAATGCCCTCCTTGCCCGCTCCGTGAGTTTTGGTGTGCGGCCGTCTCTTGGCAGGTTTGCCGTTGTGCCATGTTCTTTCCATTTGGTTATGATAGATGTGATGGTGCTTCAAGGGATCGTCCAAGATTTGGAGAACGTTTTTATAACCTAACCCTGACTTGTACTTCTCAACAACATTGTCCCCTTACTTGTTTGGAGAGTTCCTTGGTCTTCATGGCAGTGTTTGGGTTAGTGGTGCCTCTTGCTTAGGTGTTGCCGCCTCTGGGGCCTTTCTCAAAGGTGTGTCTATGTAATGACAGGTCATGTGACACTGAGATTGCACACAGGTGGACATCATTTCACTAATTATGTGACTTCTGAAGGTAATTGGTGGCACCAGAGCTTTTTACGGGCTTCATAACAAAGGGGGGTGAATACATACGCACATACGCCAATTATCAGATTTTTATTTCTGAAAAATAGTTTTATGTATATATTTTTCTAATTTTACTTCACCAACTTGGACTATTGTGTTCTGATCATCATATAGAATTCAGATAAAAAAAAAAACATTGAACTAAAGGCTGTAATGTAACAAAATGGGTAAAAAGTCAGGGGGGGAGGGGTGGGGGGTGAATAATTTTTCAAGGCACTGTAGAACACCAACCTTACACTGGGACTATTATGGAGCACCGACCTGAAGAGGCAAAAATCAAATACTGAGACGAACTTCCACCAGCCAGAGTATGGGGCCTTCAAGAGATTCCAGGGGGGGGGTGGGGATGGGTGCAGGCAGATGGAGGGACAATAGCAATCAGGACAAGTTATCCATCAATCAATGTTTATTACCAAAGTAGCCGGCCAGCTGGCCTCTGCCCCCCCATGTAATAATGGTAGCCCGGCTTTGCAGATTCTTTGGAATCCAGCATCATTGTGAATTTAACCAGCTTTACCCACATCAAATATGCAGGAAGTGATTCCACCAAAAATTATTTGTGTGTGTGTGTGTATATGTATATATATATATACATATATACATATATATATATATATATATATATATATATATATATATATATATATATATATATATATACACACAAAAAAAGTTTTGTAATAAATAATTGTAAAAAAGGAAATGGTAATAATAATTTATATAGTAATAATTGTATTTATATATATTTTACTAATAATAATAATTAAAAAAAATATAATTTTTTTTTTTTTTTTTTTTAGTGTGAGTCCCCTGTTGCGCGCATGCTTTTTTTTTTTTTTTATATAAATGTCAGTGGTTGCACAGCGGTTTTTTAATCTATTTAAAAAAATATATATATAGATACGTTTAAAAAAAAAAAAAATCAGTTAATAGTATAAAAATAGATAATTAAAAAAAACTTTTTTGATTTACTTTTATTGCTGTCAAACGTAAACATTGCTTATTACAGGTCCTCTTTATGGAGAAATTTGCATTGCATTCCATTCAGTGGAGCCATGGGGGGGGGTGTCTTTTAGACTAGAGCAGTGATGGCGAACCTTGGCACTCCAGATGTTTTGGAACTACATTTCCCATGATGCTCAACTACACTGCAGAGTGCAAGAGCATCATGGGAAATGTAGTTCCAAAACATCTGGAGTGCCGAGGTTCCCCTTCACTGGACTAGACCCTGTCTCATTAAAGAGAACCTGTCGCCAAATCATCACAGGCCGCAGCTTCGGCCTAGCTAGTCCACAAGGCCGGACCTGTGGACTAGGCCGAAGCTGCATGCTCCCTAAAAACTCCTGCTGCAGTTCAGGACCGGTACGGTGTCCATCAAAAAAAACAAAAAAAAAACGATTTGAATCGTGAATAGTTTTTTTTTTTTTTTTTTTTTTTTTTTTGAGAAAATTGCCCAGCTCTATTACTTAGTGCAACCTTCTTTTATATTTCACAAAAATATATTATATATATATGTCTACCCTAATGTTGTAAAGCGCTACGTAAACTGTCGGTGCTATAGAAATCCTTAATAATAATAATAAAATATAAATATATATTTTCTAGCAATACAACTGGGGGGGGGGGGCGGGCAACTCAATATTGAACCCCACGGACAAAGACTGGGAGACCATTAAAGTTCATGTGTGTGAAGGCAGGCGTCCCAATACTTTTGGTAATATGGTGGATGTCCTGAGCCTCATTTTGGGGGTCAAACGCACTGGAGGTGTGGGAGATGGGTCTAGGCAGATAGCGATGGGCTTTGTTTGTTTGCTCAAGTAGCAATAAAGTTTTTATTATTATTTTTGTAGAGAAGAGGGGTTCTCTCCAGTGGCGTGCTTAGCAGAGAGCACCGGAGAGGGTTTTCTGATTATAGAACAAGTGGGTGGTGTCAGATTTTTTTAGGCTTAAATGTTTATAAAAGGGTGAAGGGATCACCTCAAGATCTCCGGTCTGTGAGAAATATTTGGTCTGCCCCGTACTTTATCCTGGAGTAACATATTCAAAAAAAAAAAAGTACATTATATCCTTTTAAAGTCGTCATAAAACCCTCACAAATATCAAGTGAAGAGACTTTCCTCGGGCTACGCTCAGAAAATGAAACGAATCCTCCTACATAAGTTGTACATATTTATCTGCAGTCTTCTCTACATCTGTATAAAGTGCTGATGCTGAATTTTTATAAGCTCGTTTTGAGGGTTCAGAGAAAATAAAAAATAAATAAAAAGGGGGCGGAGAGCTGATGTTACTCCTGCAGAGCTCCGTGAGTAGAGCTGATTGGAGGAAACGGACCCCGCCCTTCACACAGGAAAACTTGTCAGGAGTGAAAGAGGAAGGAAGGCAGCAGATAGAATTTACTTCTGACTTTGTGAGTTTGCACTTCCTGCAATAAAGTTTTGTTTTATATATAAAAAAAAAAAAAAAAAAAAACAACCCAGCAGACATGCAGCCTGTTCATTGTGTCTGTAAATGTTTGCGTCTTATGAAATTCCTTCTGCGATTCTTACCCCGTTTTTTTTTCCTCTTCAGGAGACAAGGATGGCAGTAAAGTTACCACTGTAGTCGCCACACCAGGCCAGGGTCCCGACCGACAGCAAGAGGTCAGCTACACGGACACCAAGGTGATCGGCAACGGCTCCTTCGGTGTGGTCTATCAGGCCAAACTCTGCGACTCAGGGGAACTGGTGGCAATCAAAAAGGTTCTGCAGGACAAAACGGTTCAAGGTGAGCGAAGGGGGAGGGGTCATGTGGGGGGAGGGGTCATTTTTAATTTTTTTTGGTTTATAAAGGTCTTTCTCCTGATTCAGAGAGGCCAGGAAAGCCAGTGTCTAACAGGTGACCCGTCATATCCTGGGTTCTGTCTGATGATTTGAACTGACCGGCATCTGAATGTGGCATTTTGTTCTTTGTCATGGGGAGGGGGGGTGGGGGGGAAGGCTGCTGGTGGTACAGAGGAATTCCTGCACCCCTCAGATCACCCCCAATTCCTGCACCCCTCAGATCACCCCAATTCCTGCTCCTGCTCCCCTGAGATCACCCCCAATTCCTGCACCCTGAGATCACCCCAATCCCTGCACCCCTCGGATCAACCCCCAATCCCTGCACCCCTCGGATCACCCCCAATCCCTGCACCTACACCCCTCGGATCACCCCCAATCCCTGCACCTACACCCCTCGGATCACCCCAAGTCTTGCACCCCCCCCCCCCTAAATCTGCTCATATCACCCCAATTTCTACACATTTACAAGACCAGGGTTTTTCTATTTATATCTGCTTCAGCTAGTAGCCGCTCTTGCAGCAGTTAGAGGGTAGATGGATGGGCATCTTCTTCTTCTCACATAATAACCTCGGCAGCATAGACGGGTATGCTGGTCCTGGCGGAGAGTCGTCTTCTAAATACCTAAATGCCGGTGATGTCCAGGTGGGCCTGTATAAAACGTCTTGGGGGGGGGGTCTGAGGGCAAAGAGGAAATCGGCCGCCTAGTGAGGCCTTTTTTTGTTTTTTTGTTTGTTTTGTTTTTGTTGTTTTTTGTTTGTTTTTTTTTGTAGAGGTCGGGGCCTTCAGGAGGCAGAGCAGCCCGGAGTACAAACACTCTTCTGGGCCATGTGATGATCTTCTGGGTGGTTATCTCTCTCTCTTCCCTCCCTCCCCCTCATGTTGTTGTCTATCCCCGCTGTATATAGTTCCCCCCATCATCTCCTATTTATGCTACAGAAAGCAGTTTGGACTCTTCAGTAGGAAAAGCTCTGGTTTTATTTGTGAACGCTCGCCGCCTTCACACGCACTGAGACGGGGGGGGGGGGGCGGATCCATCATGTCTATTAATATGCATGTTGTGCAATGGATGCTGTTTGATTGTGACATGCCTGACCCGAACGCACACACACTTCCTGGGCTGCGTCTTTCCTCCTCCCAGCATGGGAAGCCTGGAGCTGTACAGGAATACACTTCACTCCTTACTATGAGTTTCCTTTTATAGGAAACTGAGCTGATCCCCACCTGGCCTGCCATATGTGAAACCGCTGTCAGCTGAATGTAAAAAGAAAAAAATGCTGCAATGAAAAATAAACAAAAAACAGCATGGAGTCCACACCCAATCCATACCAAGCCTTAAACCCCATGCCAAAGTTTAAGGCTACCCTCACACAGGGGGGGGCGCTGTTTAGTGGGTTTAACGCGTGATAGTGGGGCGGGTTTAAACTCCCGCTAGCGGCCGAAAAAAGGTTAAAACTGCTGCGGCGGTGGCGAAGTGCTGGCCGGTTTTTGGCTCTGCCCCAGTGTTTTCAATGGGAAGGGGTGCTTTAGGAGCGGTAAATACATCGCTCCTACACTGCTGCAAAGATGAGCCTGGCAGGACTTTTTTGAACGTCCTGCCAGCGCACCGCTCCGGTGTGGGGGCTTTCACATTGGAGTGAATTGAGCGGCTCTTTAGGGCGATTTGCAGACGCTATTTTTAGCGCTAAAGTTTCCTCACTGTGAAAGTCTCATGTACACAAAACCTCTTCTGAAAGCTGCAAACTGACAGCCGATAAACAAAAGTGAAAAATGTCCTTTTAACAGCTTTTACATACTGAGCTCAGCAGCAGTTATCAGAAGAGGAGATCCCTCCCCAATGTCCACAATGCAGGAAACGCATGTCAGTTATTAACTGTTTCAGCCATTCTGAAATTTAAAGCACAGTGTGCTTTATGTATTCTCTGCCTGTGTGTGTTTCTCTCTCTCTCTCTCTCTCTCTCTCTCTCTCTCTCCTGCCCCCACTGTCTCTCTGCCCCCACTGTCTCTCTGCCCCCCTCTCTGCCCCCCCTCTCTGCGCCCCCCTCTCGCGCTCTCTCTCTCTCTGGCCCCCCCCACTCTCGCTCTCTCTGGCCCCCCTCTCGCTCTCTCTCTCTCTCTGGCCCCCCCTCTCGCTCTCTCTCTGGCCCCCCCTCTCGCTCTCGCTCTCTGGCCCCCCCCTCTCGCTCTCTGGCCCCCCCTCTCGCTCTCGCTCTCTCTCTCTCTGGCCCCCCTCTCGCTCTCTCTCTGGCCCCCCCCGCTCTCTCTCTCTGGCCCCCTCTCGCTCTCTCTCTCTGGCCCCCCCCTCTCGCTCTCTCTCTCTGGCCCCCCCCTCTCGCTCTCTCTCTCTGGCCCCCCTCTCGCTCTCTCTCTCTGGCCCCCCTCTCTCTCTCTCTCTCTCTCTGGCCCCCCCCTCTCGCTCCTCTCTCTCTGGCCCCCTCTCGCTCTCTCTCTCTCTGGCCCCCCCCTCTCTCGCTCTCTCTCTCCTCTGGCCCCCCCCTCTCGCTCTCTCTCCTGGGCCCCCCCCCTCTCGCTCTCTCTCTCTGGCCCCCCCCTCTCGCTCTCTCTCTCTGGCCCCCCCTCTCGCTCTCTCTCTGCCCCCCCCTCTCGCTCGCTCTCTCTCTGGCCCCCCCCTCTCGCTCGCTCTCTCTCTGCCCCCCCCTCCGCTCTCTCTCTCTGGCCCCCCCCTCTCGCTCTCTCTCTCTCTGGCCCCCCCCTCTCGCTCTCGCTCTCTCTCTCTGGCCCCCCTCGCTCTCTCTCTCTGGCCCCCCTCTCGCTCTCTCTCTGGCCCCCCCTCTCGCTCTCTCTCTCTGGCCCACCCACCTCGCTCTCTCTCTCTGGCCCCCACTCTCGCTCTCTCTCCTGGCCCCCCCCCTCTCGCTCTCTCTCTCCTGGCCCCCCCCTCTCGCTCTCTCTCTCTGGCCCCCCCCCTCTCGCTCTCTCTCTCTGGCCCCCCCCCCTCTCGCTCTCTCTCTCTTGCCCCCCCTCTCGCTCTCTCTCTCTGGCCCCCCCCCCTCTCGCTCTCTCTCTCTGGCCCCCCCCCTCGCTCTCTCTGGCCCCCCCCCTCTCGCTCTCTCTGGCCCCCCCTCTCGCTCTCTCTGCCCCCCCTCTCGCTCTCTCTCTCTGGCCCCCCCCTCTCGCTCTCTCTCTCTGGCCCCCCCCTCGCCTCTCTCTCTCTGCCCCCCCTCTCGCTCTCTCTCTGGCCCCCCCTCTCGCTCTCTCTCTGCCCCCCCTCTCGCTCTCTCTCTCTGCCCCCCCTCTCGCTCTCTCTCTCCTGGCCCCCCCTCTCGTCTCTCTCTCTCTCTCTCTCTCCCCCCTCTCGCTCTCTCTCTCTCTCTCTCTCTCTCTGGCCCCCCCTCTCGCTCTCTCTCTCTCCCTCTCTCTCTCTGGCCCCCCCTCTCGCTCTCTCTCTCTCTCTCTCTCTCTCTGGCCCCCCCTCTCGCTCCCTCTCTCTCTCTCTCTCTCTGGCCCCCCCTCTCGCTCTCCTCTCTCTGGCCCCCCCTCTCGCTCTCTCTCTCTGGCCCCCCCTCTCGCTCTCTCTCTCTGTCCCCCCCCTCTCTCCTCTCTCTCTCTGGCCCCCCCCCTCTCGTCTCTCTCTCTGGCCCCCCCTCTCGCTCTCTCTCTCTGGCCCCCCCCTCTCGCTCTCTCTCTCTGGCCCCCCCCTCTCGCTCTCTCTCTCTTCTGGCCCCCCCCTCTCGCTCTCTCTCTCTGCCCCCCTCTCTCGCTCGTCTCTCTCTGGCCCCCCCTCCTCGCTCTCTCTCTCCCCCCCCTCTCGCTCGCTCTCTCTCGGCCCCCCCCTCCGCTCTCTCTCTCTGGCCCCCCCCTCTCGCTCTCTCTCTCTCCTGGCCCCCCCCCTCTCGCTCTCTCTCTCTCTCTGGCCCCCCCTCTCTCTCTCTGGCCCCCCATCTCGCTCTCTCTCTCTCTCTCGCTCTCTCTCTCTGGCCCCCCCCTCTCGCTCTCTCTCTCTGGCCCCCCCTCTCGCTCTCTCTCTCTGGCCCCCCCCTCTCGCTCTCTCTCTCCTGGCCCCCCCCTCTCGCTCTCTCTCTCGTGCCCCCCCCTCTCGCTCTCTCTCTCTGGCCCCCCCCTCTCGCTCTCTCTCTGGCCCCCCCCTCTCGCTCTCTCTCTCTGGCCCCCCCTCTCGCTCTCTCTCTCTGGCCCCCCCCTCTCGCTCTCTCTCTCTGGCCCCCCCCTCTCGCTCTCCCTCTGGCCCCCCCCTCTCGCTCTCTCTCTCTGGCCCCCCCTCTCGCTCTCTCTCTCTGCCCCCCCTCTCGCTCTCTCTCTGGCCCCCCCCTCGCTCTCTCTGGCCCCCCCTCTCGCTCTCTCTGGCCCCCCCCTCTCGCTCTCTCTGTGCTCTGCCCCCCTCTCGCTCTCTCTGGCCCCCCCCCTCTCGCTCTCTCTCTCTGGCCCCCCCCTCTCGCTCTCTCTCTCTGGCCCCCCCTCTCGCCTCTCTCTCTCTGGCCCCCCCCCTCGCTCTCTCTCTCTGGCCCCCCCTCTCTCGCTCTCTCTGGCCCCCCCTCGCTCTCTCTCCTGGCCCCCCTCTCGCTCTCTCTCTGTCCCCCCCCTCTCGCTCTCTCTCTCTCTGGCCCCCTCCTCGCGCTCTCTCTCTCTCTGGCCCCCCTCTCGCTCTCTCTCTCTCTCTCTCTCTCTCTCTGGCCCCCCCTCTCGCTCTCTCTCTCTCTCCTCTCTCTCTCTGCCCCCTCTCGCTCTCTCTCTCTCTCTCTCTCTGGCCCCCCCTCTCGCTCTCTCTCTGGCCCCCCCTCGCGCCTCTCTCTCTCTCTCTCTCTCTCTCTCTCTCTCTCTCTCTCTGGCCCTCGCTCTCTCTCTCTGGCCCCCCCTCTCGCTCTCTCTCTGGCCCCCTCTCGCTCTTTCTCTCTGGCCCCCCCTCTCGCTCTCTCTCTGGCCCCCTCTCGCTCTTTCTCTCTGGCCCCCCCTCTCGCTCTCTCTCTCTCTCTGCGCCCCCCTCTCGCTCTCTCTCTCTCTCTCTGCGCCCCCCCTCTCGCTCTCTCTCTCTCTGCCCCCCCCTCTCGCTCTCTCTGCACCCCCCCTCTCGCTCTCCTCTGCACCCCCCCTCTCGCTCTCTCTCTGCCCCCCCCCCCCCTCTCGCTCTCTCTCTGCCCCCCCCCTCCGCTCTCTCTCTGGCCCTCCATCTCTCTGCCCCCCCCCCCCCCCCTCTCTCTCTCTCTCTGCCCTGTGCTCTCTTGGGAGCAGAAAAAAATGCCCAACTGCTCCTAAATGTCCATTTACCAGCAGCAGTGTACACGAGGCCTAAAAAAATGGCGTAGCATCCCCCCCCCAATCCATACCAGACCCTTATCCAAGCACACAGGCCAGGAAAGAAAGGGGTGAACAAGCATGAACCATACCAGGCCATATACCCTCAACATGAGGGGGGAGCTTTGGGGCGGTGGAGGGGGGCCTTTTCCCCGCAGCCCTGGGCTGTGGTTGTGGGGGTTCCCATGTGAATGACTAGATGGGGGTACATTTCCCTAACCATTCCACCAAAAGTCTAAAAGTCAGCTGACAGCTCATGACTTGTCGGTTGTAAGGACACAAGAGTGGCCAGCTTCCCAGCCCGCTGCTTAACGACCAGCTATTCTCTCTATCATTTTTCAACCGCTTCGAATTCCAATCATTCTGAAAATCTTGAGTCTATTAGAAAATTAAGAAACGAAACGTAAAAAAAAAAAAATGAATCTCTCAGTTCTGCACTTGTCTAATTAGGGGTGGAAGAGCTGCGATTTGAGCAGAAAAAGAGCGACGCAACGCTCAAGTCGCATGTTTTCAGGCGTTTATATTGAAGTCTATGGGGCCAAAAACGCTTGTAATCTGCCATAAAAAGCGCATGTACTTATTTTATTTTTTTTAAACGACAAACGTTTTTGCTTCAGGCAACAGAACGCTCAGATGTGAGCAGGGGCGACTGGAATCAATGGGATTTGGCTTGTTGGGCGTTCTTGAGGTTCACAGGTGAGCGATTTTTCAAGCTGTGAATAAGGTTTAAGGGCCACTCCACCTGAAGCTGCCATTTTCAGTGTTTAGTAGCTAAAAAAAAAAAAGTTAATGTTTATATATCTGAAGCTGGGGTTGTGGGGAGGGGCATTTAGGGCCCCGTCATTTCTAACAGCAGCCCCGTCCCTGGCCCACACCCCCTTCATTCATTGCACTTCAGTTTCAATCATGGAGGTTCAGCATTGCATGTGGGTGGTAAACTGGTACCTAGGGTGGTCTTCATGCAAATGCAGCCTGCCTAGGAACACCCACTCCTCCAGACTTACACCCACCCATCAATACATTCTGATATTTGCATAACTCCTCCTAAGTGCCCGCCCACTGCTTTCATCAGAGCTGAGGGGCTCTTAAGAGTACCGACGCAGGGTGCTGTGATGTTGCTGGGGATCTCCAACCACCCACCACCCGTTTTTTCAATTTTTGTAAACAATGCAGCTCCGCCCGCACGGCTGCATCATTCAATAAAAGTTTTCTGTAAATGAATAAACTACAAGTACCATCAGCCATTGCAGCTGACGGCTTGTAGTTGTCAATGAACTGCCGGCGAGCTGGTGGTCGTAGTTCATGGATTCTTCCTGCACTCGAGTAACTGCCTTGCCCCGTACAGCTACCTTGAGAGTCTTCAGGAGCTTTTTGGCTAAGATCAAGTGTAGTAATGCCTTCTTGGTAGTAATGGGGCTGCGGTGGTCTGGCCGAGGGCCGGGCTGTGAGAGAAGCCCGGGGTCTATGTGCTCCTGGAGTTGCAGTCCAGGGTTCTATTTTGGCCAAGATCAAGTGTAGTATCTGTTCTCATCAGTGATCTGGTGGAGGTTCTGTGCTGTCGTTCTGACCTGACCAAGGTTGGGGTGGTGGCGGCTTTGAATCTCTGTTAGAGTGATGGGGGGCTTGGAAGGTCAGTACCGGCTGGAACAGAACCCGGGGCACCCACAGGCAGTTGGGGCACGGGAGTAATTCCCCTAGGAAAGCTTGAAGAGCCCATTACCTCCTGGTTTGAACGTTCTACCTTGCAAGGTCATGGGCTGGGCAAGCAGAAGGTCCGCTATGTCTGTCCCCTGGAAGTGGTCGTCCTAGGGGTGCTCTTGGTAACGCTAGGTTGTGGGACCCCACGATGTGAACGGGACACGTGGTCAGAGCACTAAATTTGCACTGCGTCTTTTAGGGCTGGGCCTTATGACTAAGTCCGGGGACAGTTTTTGTCTACCAGGCCTCAGGGCCCGGCCAGTTGCACACTTGCCCGGACACTTTTTATTCATTTTTCGCCCACGGTTTGTCACTAATTTCACTTTTTGTGAGTTTTCTCAGAGGAAGGGCGTGAGTCCTCGGGCCTGCCCTGATGTCTAGGGGGAGGATGTGTGGCCCTCAGGTGGGGGGGGGGGGTGGTCTCTTCAGGAGAGCCCTTCGACCTTGTATTCAACGATTGGCTTCGGCTGAACTAGAAGAACGGGGCCTGCCAGGCTTTCTGGCTAGGTAGACCTTGGTCACTTTCAGAAACCTTGCGCCCTGGGGCATCAGGGTAGAGGTCCTATTTCTTTGGGGGGGGGGGGGGGAGTAAAAGCACACCCTCAAGTGCACTTTTTAGGGTGTGTTTGCAAGTGCACGTTTTTTTGTTCACATACGGGTTTTTCAGTTTAGGAATGAGTCTGCAGGAGCCTTGCATCGCACCCATGTTTCTAATGATCGTGGGTGCAATGCCCTACAGGCTCCCTAGGAATTTTTCTTTATTTTATTTTTTAAATAATTGAGCAGCACTAATCTGCATTTTTACCCCCTAAGCATAAATCTTCCCTCCAATAAAAATCTACCTCCTGCTGAAATCCACTTCCCAACACAAATCTGTGCCAACCCCCCCAGCTCAATTCCCCATATGCCCACCCAACAGCATAAACCCACCACCCTGAAAAAAAAAAAGAAAATTTCCCTACTCCTAGTATAAATCCTCTACCCCTCATATTTCCGTTTTATAGAGAGATTTTCCCAATAATGTTTTCAGCAGACAGGAAGTGAGAAGAACTCCGCACCAGCATCTGTCTAAAGTCCTGCATGCGTTAGTTTGGCAATGCATATAAAGCTGGATTGTATTGTGTTCTGCTTTTCTCAAGACCTCCTACTCTCAAGCTCCCTCATCTCCTCCTCCCACGCTTGTCTCCTCCTCCTCCCACGCTTGTCGCCTCCTCCTCCCACGCTTGTCGCCTCCTCCTCCCACGCTTGTCGCCTCCTCCTCCTCCCACGCTAGTAGCCTCCTCCTCCTCCCACGCTAGTAGCCTCCTCCTCCTCCCATGCTAGTCGCCTCCTCCTCCTCCCACGCTAGTCGCCTCCTCCTCCTCCCACGCTAGTCGCCTCCTCCTCCTCCCACGCTAGTCGCCTCCTCCTCCTCCCACGCTAGTCGCCTCCTCCTCCTCCCACGCTAGTCGCCTCCTCCTCCTCCCACGCTAGTCGCCTCCTCCTCCTCCCACGCTAGTCGCCTCCTCCTCCTCCCACGCTAGTCGCCTCCTCCTCCTCCCACGCTAGTCGCCTCCTCCTCCTCCCACGCCGCCGCCTCCTCCTCCCACGCTAGTTGCCTCCTCCTCCTCCCACGCTAGTTGCCTCCTCCTCCTCCCACGCTAGTCGCCAGGATTTCTCCAGAGCCTCTCCCATCCTCTGGAACTCGCTACCTCCACCTGTCCCGCTATCCACCTACTCTTGCTACCTTCAGGCGCATGATCCCTAAAAACTCAACTCTTCAGGAAAGCCGATCACGTCTCCAACTAATCTCCTACCACTTCCATCAGCTCATTCCCCACAGTTACAACCTTTTGTACCACCTGCCCCACCCTATTAGATTGTAAGCTCTTCTGAGCAGGGCCCTCTTAATTCTCTTGTATTTTATTGTTTTATAACTGTATTGTCTCCCTTTTTATATTGTAAAGTGCTGCATAAACTGTTGGCACTATATAAATCCTGAATAATAATTGTGTGTGTGTGGGTGGGGGTTGTGTGTGTGTGTGTGGGGGGGGGGTTGTGTGTGTGTGTGTGTGTATTTGGTGTAAATGACATCCTAGCCTTGCAGGGCCCAGCTCCCAGGGTTTACCAGGGGGCCAATTGGTGCCGCAGGTCACACTGTAGTAGCGGAACAGCTGTGATTGCACACAAAGACGACTTGGCGGGGCCCCTCCACCCCCACCCACCCCCCCATGTCGCTTTTTTTTTTTTTTTTCCAGGACAAAGCAATTCCCAGAGGTCACATGTCAGAGAGGAGAGATTAACCCTTCCCTCTCCTTGCCCAGAATTAATTTCTCATTGTGGAGACCCTGATTAGTATTCATTTCCCCGGGTGCATTGCCTTCGTCTCGGTTCACACTGGTGCGATGCAGGAAACGCACAAGATTCTCTGCGTTTCCCCGCATGGCATCACGCTCTAAGCAATCGCACGGTGTCCATGTAATCTACCTCGGGGGGGGGGGGGGGGCAGGCTAATGTTAATGACGCCCCAAAACAGATTGCAGAATGCAGTGCAATTGCCAGAATTGCATCGCATTCAATGCGATTCAGGTGCGGAGGAAATAGCGGTTTCTGCACTATTTTGGTGCAAATGCAATACGATTTCAGCCATACAAACTGACCAGTGTGAACTATCCTTCCCTATACCCAGTGAGGTGACTGGCCTCACGTGATACACACAGAGATGAAACAAGTCCTTCTACATAAGTTGTACCTGTTTTATCTACAGCCATCTCTCCTCTACATCTGTTAAAAGTGAAGCTTGTCTGAGCTGTCAGAAAAAAAAAAAGGGACAGAGAGGCTCCTCACTCTGCATAGCTCAGTAAGGAGAGCTCTGAGAGCTGATTGGAGGGAAGAGACACACACTCCCACCCTTTACACAGCACGCAGGAGCAGAGCTGAGGCTGTCAGTCAGCAGAAGGTCCCTCCCCCGTCCCCATTCTTCTCTTGGTGTCAGGAAAACATGTCAGAAGTGATTCCTGCTGATAGCAGTGTAATGAAGCAGCAGACAGAAATTAGACTTAATTGAGACAAGTACACACTATAGATAAAAACTTTACAAAGATAAATGGGCATGGTGAAGCGGTCTCTTTAGCCTATATTGTGTTTAAAGGGAATTCCAGACGGATCTGCAAAAAGTAAGGCAGCCGGCTACAAGTACTGTAGCGGCTGATTTTAGAAAAATGGTACTTGCCAGTCCAGCCCTGTCTTTGTGCAAGCTGAAATCTTCAGCATTAACTTTTGGTCTTGCGATGCCATCTTGGATTTGGGAGGCGGCTGTGACTTGCAGACCAGTCACATTTGGCTCCCCACCATGCACACATAAGATGTCATGAAGCCTCCTGGGATGTGTGATGCATCCCAGGGGCCTGTGGGAAGGTGGGCCCAGCAAATGTCATCCTCGCCTAGGTAAGGAGTAAGGAAGTTGGGAAGCAAGTACCTACCCAAAAGAAAAATCCTGTGATGCCAGCGCAGAAGAAGGGTGACGCCGGCGCATCCCGGGCGCAGAAGAAGGGTGACCCCGGCGCAGAAGAAGGTTGACCCCGGCGCATCCTGGCACAGAAGAAGGGTGACGCCGGCGCAGAAGAAGGGTGACGCTGGCGCATCCCGGCGCAGAAGAAGGGTGCCGCCGGCGCAGAAGAAGGGTGCCGCCGGCGCAGAAGAAGGGTGACGCCGGCGCAGAAGAAGGGTGATGCCGGCGCAGAAGGGTGACGCCGGCGCATCCCGGCGCAGAAGAAGGGTGACGCCGGCGCATCCCGAAGTGTTTTAGAAATATCTAGAAATCTGGATATGAAATAGTCATGGAAATACGGAACAACAAATGTGCAAATTGCATCGTCAGTTGGTAAACGTTTGAACCCTAACCCAGTACAAACTGGTTTCCATGTTGTGAGTCTTCTGGTATTTTGAAGATCTTGGACTCTGGAAGAGTAGATAAGGGTTATTCTCCCCCCACCACGCGGGTCTTTTCACCTACACGGGCCAAAGTGTATTAGAAGACCCATGTAGAAGACGTGTGAGGCCTACGCAGCCCCGTGCGGAAGAAGGGTGAGGCCTACGCAGCCCGTGCAGAAGAGGGGTGAGGCCTACGCAGCCCGTGCAGAAGAGGGGTGAGGCCTACGCAGCCCGTGCAGAAGAGGGGTGAGGCCTACGCAGCCCGTGCAGAAGAGGGGTGAGGCCTACGCAGCCCGTGCAGAAGAGGGGTGAGGCCTACGCAGCCCGTGCAGAAGAAGGGTGAGGCCTACGCAGCCCCGTGCAGAAGAGGGGTGAGGCCTACGCAGCCCCCGTGCAGAAGAGGGGTGAGGCCTACGCAGCCCCCGTGCAGAAGAAGGGTGAGGCCTACGCAGCCCCCGTGCAGAAGAAGGGTGAGGCCTACGCAGCCCCCGTGCAGAAGAAGGGTGAGGCCTACGCAGCCCCCGTGCAGAAGAAGGGTGAGGCCTACGCAGCCCCCATGCAGAAGAAGGGTGAGGCCTACGCAGCCCCCATGCAGAAGAAGGGTGAGGCCTACGCAGCCCCCATGCAGAAGAAGGGTGAGGCCTACGCAGCCCCCATGCAGAGGGGGGGTGAGGCCTACGCAGCCCCATGCGGAAGGGGGGGGGTGGCCTACGCAGCCCCATGCAGAAGGGGGGGGGTGAGGCCTACGCAGCCCCATGCAGAAGGGGGGGGTGAGGCCTACGCAGCCCCATGCAGAAGGGGGGGGGGTGAGGCCTACGCAGCCCCATGCAGAAGGGGGGGGGTGAGGCCTACGCAGCCCCATGCAGAAGGGGGGGGGGTGAGGCCTACGCAGCCCCCATGCAGAAGGGGGGGGGTGAGGCCTACGCAGCCCCCATGCAGAAGGGGGGGGTGAGGCCTACGCAGCCCTGTGCGGAAGGGGGATGAGGCCTACGCAGCCCCCATGCGGAAGGGGGGGGGGTGAGGCCTACGCAGCGCCATGTGTTTTAGAAGATATATCAAATCTGGATATGAAATAGTCATGGAAATACGGAACAGCAAATGTGCAAATTGCATCATCAGTTGGTAAACGTTTGAAACCTAACCCAGTAAAAACTAGTTTCCATGTTGTGAGTCTTCTGGTATCTTGAAGATCTTGGACTCTGGAACAGTAGATAACGGTTAACGCTCTCACCACGCGGGTCTTTTCACCTTGGGGCAGATTTGTATTTGCTCTTCTTAGGAAAATATGTCGAGGTGAATGTTTACTCCCATGTTAAAAAAAAATAAAAAAAATCAGTGAAGACAGAAACGTCAATCAATGGATGAAACCACACAGAACCAGTTTTCTGAGCTGAGCAAAGGTGACAGCCCACGTCTGCCGTCCGTTCTCCTGTGCTGTCCCTGTGCTTCCATGCTGCAACGCCAGGGCCAGTCGCTGTGCTCTAGTCGATGTGCTTCCATGCTGCAACGCCAGGGCCAGTCGCTTTGCTCTAGTCGCTGTGCTTCCATGCTGCAACGCCAGGGCCAGTCGCTGTGCTCTAGTCTCTGTGCTTCCATGCTGCAACGCCAGGGCCAGTCGCTGTGCTCTAGTCGCTGTGCTTCCACGCTGCAACGCCAGGGAGTGTTTGATGTTTTTTTGCAAAAGCTTTCCATACCATAGTGCCACGATTTATTTACTTATTCATTTTTTTGCTGCTCTCAGATATTTTGGGAATGGCCTCCCATATACAGGTTTATAGAGTCTCCCTCTGTGGGCAGCATACCTGCTTAACTGCTAAGATAAGAATAGTTAGCTGCACTGAAAAAGAAACAGTCACCATACACTTGAAGCTAAATTCAGAGCAAATATATTCTGAATATATTTATCATGTGTATTCTTGAATCCCGGTGAGCTTTGTGTATTCCAGATCTGTATGGTAATCCAACGTGAGACTTCCTGTAATAAAGACTGCTCAATACTGCCCTCTCTCCTTGTGCAGGGGGGACTGGTCTTGTCTCCGCCCCCTCCTGTAGTTTTCTGCAAGCAGTCTGCAGTGGGTGGAGACTTTTGGGCTCCTCCCATGGGTCTGCTCTCTCCCTCTACTTGTGCAGGGCGACTGGTCTTGTCCCCGCCCCCTCCTGTAGTATTCTGCAGGCAGGCTGTAGTGGGTGGGGCCTGCTGGGCCTCTCCCTCATGCAGAGTGACTGGTCTTGTCTCCGCCCACTCCTGTTGTTTTTCTTCAGGCAGTCTGTAGTGGGTGGGGTCTCCTGGGCCCCTCCCACGACTCTCCTTTCTGCACACACCAAGTTCAGCACAGTGATGTCATCATTGCAACTTTTACAAGGTAACATCTGTCTTTGTAAAGGCGCACACAAAGTGATTTTATATCCTTTGTCGCCATTTGATAAATGGCTCTATATTTAGGATGTATCCGGTCTATAAACCAGAGGCTCTGGATGGACAGTTGGATAAATGGCTCTATATTTAGGATGTATCCGGTCTATAAACCAGAGGCTCTGGACAGACAGTTGGATAAATGGCTCTATATTTAGGATGTATCTGGTCTATAAACCAGAGCCTCTGGACGGACAGTTGGATAAATGGCTCTATATTTAGGATGTAGCCGGTCTATAAACCAGAGGCTCTGGATGGACAGTTGGATAAATGGGTCTATATTTAGGATGTATCCGGTCTATAAACCGAGGCTCTGGATGGACAGTTGGATAAATGGCTCTATATTTAGGATGTATCTGGTCTATAAACCAGAGGCTCTGGACAGACAGTTGGATAAATGGCTCTATATTTAGGATGTATCCGGTCTATAAACCAGAGGCTCTGGATGGACAGTTGGATAAATGGTTCTATATTTAGGATGTATCCGGTCTATAAACCAGAGGCTCTGGATGGACAGTTGGATAAATGGTTCTAAATTTAGGATGTATCTGGTCTATAAAGCAGAGGCTCTGGATGGACAGTTGGATAAATGGCTCTATATTTAGGATGTATCCGGTCTATAAACCAGAGGCTCTGGATGGACAGTTGGATAAATGGCTCTATATTTAGGATGTATCTGGTCTATAAACCAGAGGCTCTGGACAGACAGTTGGATAAATGGCTCTATATTTAGGATGTATCCGGTCTATAAACCAGAGGCTCTGGATGGACAGTTGGATAAATGGCTCTATATTTAGGATGTATCTGGTCTATAAACCAGAGGCTCTGGACAGACAGTTGGATAAATGGCTCTATATTTAGGATGTATCTGGTCTATAAACCAGAGGCTCTGGATGGACAGTTGGATAAATGGTTCTATATTTAGGATGTATCTGGTCTATAAAGCAGAGGCTCTGGATGGACAGTTGGATAAATGGCTCTATATTTAGGATGTATCCGGTCTATAAACCAGAGGATCTGGATGGACAGTTGGATAAATGGGTCTATATTTAGGATGTATCCGGTCTATAAACCAGCAGATACAAAGTTCTGTGACTAGGATCCCTGTGAAGCCGGCCATAGTCGAGTTGATAACCGGATGTTCTGCCGGTCCAAAAAAAAAAAAAAAAGTGCATATGACATTGCCATCATTTGGTTATCCAAAATAAAATCCAGCCTATTGGATCGGGCACTTTCGATCACGTTTCGCAGCCGTCACACCAATGATGCAAAAAACGCAGGAAGGAGAGGCAGCAGCAGGAGCCATTTGGCTTCTTACTGCTGTCCATCAAATCCTGTAAAGAGGGGCGGGGCCAAGCCGTGCTGTTTGTGAGTATGGATGCAGGCAGCGCCGCTTCGAAATTGAGACCACATGAGTGCTGATTTTTGTCTTCAGATTTACCATACTGCATACAAGTTGAAACGCCTAAAGGTTTGACACCTCATATGGTTTTGATAAATCTGAAGGAAAAAATCAGCAGAAAATCTGATGGTGTGTATGGGGCTTTACGTTTTTTTTTTTTTTTTTTTTTTTTTTTGTGTTTTTTTTTTTTTTTTTTATCTATTTTTTCTGTGTTTTATTAAAATTTTATTTTTTGGCAATTTTAAAATTCATAACTCACCACAAAGGACCCTGCCATGGATTGCGGGGGGACTCCCATTACATTTTTATTTCATTTTTTTTTTTTTTGTTTTCTGAACAACCTGCAAATTTTTTTTTAAAAAAAGCTAAAGTGTTTCTGGTTTCCATTGAAGCCCATGGAGCCGATATCACGCTGCAGAACAGCAACCTAGCGTTGCGCTGCGCTGCTTTGATGTGAACTGGCACCATTAGAAAATAATGCGATTACCATTGACCTGTGATTCTGTGCGACTTCAGTCGCATCGGGCCTAAATTATTTTTTTTATTTTATTTTTTATTTAGTTAACATTTTATACTTCCTCTTTTATGAGATTCTTGATCCTCACCTTACATCTTGCACTGAATGTCTTGTTGCAGAATTCTTTTGTGTAGTAACAATCTGTGATTGTCGGTGAGAATTGCAGCTTTGCATAGAGTGATCCTCTGTGGACGGAGATCTTTTTATTTATTTTTTGATCTTTATGGTAATAGTATTTGTATGGGATGCTGGGCAGGTTACCCCCGGGATCCGCTTTAGGGGGCAGAGGGCGTTTCCTCTGTCTCTGAATAGCATGAGCATCAAAGCAGACAGGAAGCAGCCGCTTCCCCCCCCCCTCCCCCCACTCATTGTCCTGCAGAGCAGCTATAAATCACATGACCGCTCGGACTGCGGCCCGAATGCTGACCGCGTGCTGCAGATTAAAGGTGGTGGCCCTGCCGGTGGTCTCCTGACGTTTTGGGGGGTCACGTGACCCCGTGTCCTGACCCCGCACTGACTGTTTTTTCCTTGCTCTTTTCTTTCCGCTTATTCCTGTTTGAGCGGTTTTACTCCTCGCCGACCTATAATTACTTTTTTCATAAGCTTGGCACTGATTCATCCGCCAGAAATAGCAGCAGCATGGAAGTGTGCGATGTGCCATTGTCTGCGCTCACCGAAGCCGGAGGAATTCATCGTCATCATCATCGTCGTCATCATCATCATCATCATCATCATCATCATCATCATCATCATTATCATCATCTTGTGCCACCAGTGGCTTGGAGCATCTCCCCTTCTGTAAGGGGGTGCTACTATGTATGGGGGAGTCCTCTATGCTTACCTTATCATTGATTGATTGGGAAGGGGGAGGGGGGCAGCGTGACCGATTTATCAGACTATCCCTTTTCTCTGTTATTGGGAAGTGCGACTCGTCTGTCAGTGTGATGTCATAGATCACATGAGTTATTGGTGTAACAGGACAGATCCCTGAATCATCCCTTATTATCGGTGTACCAGAGAAGATCTCTGGATCCTTCCTCTATTAATAAGGTGACAGAACAGATCTCTGGATCCTCCGATTTAATAATGGTTTGACAGAACAGATCTCTGGATCCCTCCTCTATTAATAATGTGACAGAACAGATCTCTAGATCCTCCAACTAATAATGGCGTCACAGAACAGATCTCTGGATCCTCCCTCTATTGACAGATCTCTGGATCCTCCAATTAATGGTGTGACAGAACAAATCTCTGGGTCCTCCAATTTAATAATGGTGTGACAGAACAGATCTCTGGATCCTTCCTCTATTAATAATGTAACAGAACAGATCTCTAGATCCTCCTCCTATTAATGGCGTGACAGAACAGATCTCTGGATCCTCCAACTAATAATGGCGTGACAGAACAGATCTCTGGATCCTCCCTCTATCAACAGATCTCTGGATCCTCCCTCTATTAACAGATCTCTGGATCCTCCCTCTATTAACAGATCTCTGGATCCTCCCTCTATTAACAGATCTCTGGATCCTCCCTCTATTAACAGATCTCTGGATCCTCCCTCTATTAACAGATCTCTGGATCCTCCCTCTATTAACAGATCTCTGGATCCTCTGATTAATAATGGTTTGACAGAACAGATTTCTGGACCCTTCCTCTATTAATAATGTGACAGAACAGATCTCTAGATCCTCCAACTAATAATGGTGTCACAGAACAGATCTCTGGATCCTCCCTCTATCAACAGATCTCTGGATCCTCCGATTAATAATGGTGTGACAGAACAGATCTCTGGATCCCTCCTCTATTAATAATGTGACACAACAGATCTCTGGATCCTTCCTCTATTAATAATGTGACACAACAGATCTCTGGATCCTTCCTCTATTAATAATGTGACAGAACAGATCTCTGGATCCTTCCTCTATTAATAATGTGACACAACAGATCTCTGGATCCTTCCTCTATTAATAATGTGACACAACAGATCTCTGGATCCTTCCTCTATTAATAATGTGACGCAACAGATCTCTGGATCCTTCCTCTATTAATAATGTGACACAACAGATCTCTGGATCCTTCCTCTATTAATAATGTGACACAACAGATCTCTGGATCCTTCCTCTATTAATAATGTGACAGAACAGATCTTTGGATCCTTCCTCTATTAATAATGGTGTCACAGAACAGATCTCTGGATCCTCCTTCTATTAATAATGTGACAGAACAGATCTCTGGATCCTCCTGTTCTGTCACATTATTAATAAAAGATCTCTAGATCCTCCTATTAATGGTGTGACAGAACAGATTTCTGGATCTTCCCATCAGTTAAAGGCAAAGATCACTTTTAGTAACATCTTAGATGTTGCACTCATATTTTGGGGTGTAACATGTTACTATGCACCCCCTCTCCCTGCGCACCCCCTCTCCCCGCACCCCCTGTCACATTTTAAAAACGCCTCTACCCACACACAGCCTCACCATGAACAAGAGGACAAAACAAATGGTTGAAGCAAAAGATGGACACCTAGGAGACTGCAGGACCAATCACACATGCTCAGTGGGCCGCAAGATGTCAGTCTGCTGCCCACAGTTAGTTACATGGGTTAAAAAAAATATTTTTATTTATTTATTTGTTTTTTTTTTAAAGTCAGCAGCTACAGCATTTATACATTTTTTGTTTATGTGGCATGGGTAGCACAGTGGCTAAGCGGTTGGCACTTCTGCCTGGCAGAACTAGGGTCACCAGTTCGAATCCCAACCAAGGCACAGCCTGCCTGCATGGTTCTCCCTGTATCCGCGTGGGTTTCCTCCGGGTAATCCGGTTTTCTGCCACACTCCATACACATGCTGGTAGGTTAATTGGCTCCTGTCTAAATTGGCCCCAGTATGTGTTGTATATGGATGTGAGATGGGACCTTAGATTGTAAGCTCCTTGAGGGCAGGGACTGATGTGACTGTACAATGTATATGTCAAACGCTGGGTAAATTGACAGCGCTCGCTATATAAGCACCTGAAATTATAAATACATGTTATCTACCTGTAAAGTCTCCCTTGTGTAGACTTCCGAAATCCCAGGGACTTCTGCGGGGTGCCGCCATCTTGGAAGTGATGTCAACAGACACGGAGTCTTTACTCAGGTGACAGAATCGCCGTGATACGATTCTAGGAAAAATGAGAATCACAATTTTTTTATTTTTTTTTGCTAGGAATAAAGATCACGTTTCTCCCAGCGTAACATCATCTTTCACATCATACAAATAAATTGGGCTAACATTACTGTTTAGTTTTTTTATTAATTGAAGTGTATTTTCTTCCAACAAAATTGCATTTGAAAGACCTCTGAACAAATACGGTGTGACATAAAATATTGCAACAACCACCATTTTATTCTCTAGGGTCTCTGCAAAAAAATAAAAATGTGTGTGTGTGTGTGTGTATATATATGTATGTATGTATATATGTATATGTGTGTGTATATGTGTGTGTGTGTGTGTGTGTGTATATATATATATATATATATATATATATATGTGTGTATATATATATATATATATATATGTGTGTATATATATATATATATATATATATATATAATATTTATATATATATAATATATATTATTTATATATATATATTATTTATATATATATATATAATATATATTATTTATATATATATAATATATATTATTTATATATATATATATAGAGAAAGAAATATATATTATATTTTATATATATATATATATATATATAATAAAAAAATTTTTGTATATGTGTGTTTGGGGGTTCTAAGTTATTTTCTAGTAAAAAATTATTTTACCTTGAAACCAATAAGTGTTAAATAAAAAAAAATATATATATAAAGTTTAGTCTTTTAAATGGTTAACCACTTCAATACCGGGCGCTGTCGCCTCTTCCTGCCCGGGACAATTTTGCGCTTTCAGCACTGTCGCACTTTGAATGACAATTGCGCGGTCGTACTACACTGTACCCAAACTAAATTTTTATAATTTTTTTTCCCCCCACAAATAGAGATTTCTTTTGGTGGTATTTGATCACCTCTGCGGTTTTTTATTTTTTGCTAAACAAATGAAAAAAGCCTGACATTTAAAAAAATAATTTTTTTTTTTTTATTTCTGTTATAAAATGTTTTCTCCTTCACTGATGGGCAATGATGAGTCGGCATTGATGGGCACTTATGAGGCACTGATATGCAGGACTGATGGGCACTAATAGATGGCAATGGACAGCACTGGTTGGGCAGGTACTGACATGACAGGCATTAATGTGTGCCACTGCTTGACAATGTGATGGGCACTGATTGGCAATGTGATGGGGCTGTACTGATAATCAATGTGCTGATTTTCAGCACAGACACCCCCCCCCGACAAGGAGAGCTGTCAATCGGCTCTCACTGTCAGCACGAACCTTGAAGTGCCGTTTACCGGCACTTCCTGGTTCTTGCAATGATCAGCTGTGATTGGTTACGGCTGATCACGTGGTATGAAGCCTCTGCTTCTTATCACGATCGACCCCAGATCGCCGCGCTGGGCACTCGCCAGCATGTTATCCTGCTGGACGTCATATGACTCCCAGGCAGGATAACAGAACCACTTCCCGGCCGTCATTCTGTTATAGACCGGGTGGGAAGTGGTTAAACTTCCCTCATTTACAGACGGAAGTTAATTCCTTTGATCTGAAGAGCAAAACGTTACAATGTTTAGAGTTGGCTCAGTGGCCGAGGAATGTTGTGAAAATTGGCAGACTGCCTGTTTGTTTTTTTTTGTTTTGTTTTTTGCGCAGAAAACTGCATAGAAATGGGAAAATGCTTTAAGCTCGCGGGGGGGGGGGGGGGAGAGTATCGCAATCTCGATTCTTAACGATTAATCGTGCAGCTCTAATCTATGGCAGTCTTTCTTAAAGAGGAGTTCCAGCCTGATAAAATAAGATATTATTATTATTTTATTTTTTTATTTTTTGTTCAGCAGCTACAAATACTGTAGCTGCTGACTTTTAGTATAGAGACACCTATACAGGGAGCCCGCGATGTCGGCCTCCCCAAAGCCGATCCGTCCATCGGCCTTCCGGGTGCAGGTGCTGGCAAATTCACTAAGAAAAACGGGAAGTGAAGCCTTGCAGCTTCACTTCCTGTTTTCTGCTGCGCTTTCTGAATGGGTCCCCGCTTGTCTTCTGGGACCTGTGTCCCAGGAGGAGGAAGGAAGGGACGAAAATTGCGTAGATCGCTGCCATATGATTGCGCCGATGTTACCCAGAAGTGGGAGCGGGTACCCTTTATTTTTTGACATGTATCTGCCCCCCTCCAAAAGGTGCCTAATGTGGCAGCAGAAGGAGGGGGGGAAGCAAAAAAGCAGAGCTTCCACTTTTGGGTGGAGCGCCGCTTTAACTTTTGGGTGGAGCGCCGCTTTAACTTTTGGGTGGAGCGCCGCTTTAACTTTTGGGTGGAGCGCCGCTTTAACTTTTGGGTGGAGCGCCGCTTTAACTTTTGGGTGGAGCGCCGCTTGAACTTTTTCCAACATGGAGGAATCCCTGCTATAATGAGGAGACTGTCTACAGCTCGGGGTACATTGATGTGAACAAGAAGTGCTGTACTAGGGAATTCATTAGTCATTTTCTCTTGCAAGTCCGGAGACACATTGCAGGCAATAAAAAAAAGAAAAAAAGTTTATGGAAAGGAAAGTTTTTAGCAAGTAAGCATTTAGGATACCTTCTTTTTATTTTTTTTTATTTTTTTGCCTGCAATTTTGATGACCGGGTCTCTTTTGAAGATCTTTTGGACCTCCTGTCTTTGATCCATGGGGGGGGGGGGGTGTGTGTATGACATCATTGAACCCTCTTCCTCCCGATCTGAACTGATGGAAACTGATCTCTAGATACTCCCTCCCTTTTGGAGATCCACGTTTTGTAGTCTATTGCCTGGCCGCAGAACTGATCTCTGGATCCTCCAGCGATCTTTTGTGATGTAGCCGATCTTTTGGTGAAATCCACGATTATGGAATCGCGTCGGCGTGATACACTCACGTTTTCATCGCCTCCTTCCTTTTAGCGTCCCCCCCCCCCCCCCGATGTGCCGTCTTATTTTAGAACGATGATTTGTCATGCCGTTCCCGAGAACGCTCTTCTCAGATCTCCTCGTCTCACTTCAGACGTACAATTATACTTGCCTGTCACAAAAATTCTTCTATTTTCTATAAAAAAAAAAAAAAGCATGTCTTCCCGCGATTTGCCGCGGGCGCGATGTTCGACAAAATTAGTCAAATTTTGTCTGATATTTTATTAATGAAGAATTCTATTTTTGAGGACGCGTAATTGATTTAAATATTCGATGTAATGGCTTTTGGCCAAGCGGGAGTTTTGCTCTCCGCCATTGCCAGCTGTTTTTTCTTCCGTCGTGTGGTTTGGTTGGAGCCGCCGTGTGATCATTCAGGACCCACAAAATGATAATCGGCGCCATTTACTAGCTGCGTTTTTTACCACCAACTCCCCCCCTCCCTCCCCCACCCAGAATTCTCTTCTCTACATCTATTCAAAGTGCAAAAATATAAAGCTTTCCTGAGAGTTCAGAACAAAAAAGGGTGCGGAGAGCTGAAGAAACACTCTGCAGAGCTCAGAGAGCTGATTGGAGGAAATGGACACACCCCTCCTTCACGCAGGAACAGAGCTGAGGCTGCCAATCACAGGCTGTGTGCTGGAATTCCCTCCCCTGTCACCATTTCTCTCTTGGTGTCAGGGAAAACTTGTCAGAAGTGACTCGTGCTGATAACCTCCCCCCCCCGAATGCGACCCCAAAACTGAATGGTGCAATCACCTCGCCTTTGCATGTAACCCTGTGAGCTCAGAAGACGTGGCTACTGGGGGGGGGGGGGCATGTTTGCCCCACCGGCTGAGGGACTGCAAGCATCAGCACGGCGCCCTGTAGCTTAGAGCTGGGCAATTTTCTCCCCCCAAAAAAATCTGCTATTTTTTATTCATTCATTTATTTTTCATAAAAACTCGGTTCACGATTCGAATCCTTTTTTTTTTTTTTGATGGACACCACGACGGTCCTGAGGAGCTACGGGCAGGAGTTCTTAGGCGAGGCCGTGGCTTTCATCAAAACACTCCTGCCCACACCTCCTCAAGGCCAGCGGTGTCAGCGCCGATCCTGGGGAGCTACGGGCAGGAGTTTTTAGGCGAGGCGTCGGCCTACTCCGCGGCGTCCAGCCTCGTGGACTAGGCCGAAGCCGTGCCCTCCCCTAAAAACTCCTGCCCGCAGCTCCTCAGGACCTGCACGGTGTCAGCGCCGGTCCTGGTGGGGGGGATCTAAAAAAAACGATTTGTTGAAAATTTGAATTGATTTGACCTCTCAACTCGATTCAAGATTCAAATCGATTTTTATTTTTTTTTTCCCCTGCCCTACCATAGCTCCAGATAGGAGTGAAGGGACACAAACTGACCACACTTGCATGGATTTGCTTCTGTGCCTGTCGTAGTCATAAAGCTCACAAAGGAATGGGCGACTGGCAGGGTCATCAGATATTTGAAAATTATATGCGCTACTGGCGCAAAAAAAAATAAATAAATCAAAGTATTTTATCAATAATTTTTGTTTGCTGCAGTCACTCTAGAGGAAATGATGAACAATGTGTGTAGCGGCGCCAACTTCTAAATGAATTTCTGTCTCACCACTTCTTCTGTTGTGACCATGTAAAAGAATAGTGTTTTGTGCCCCATTACTGTGGAGGGTTCCCACGGGGTTGCCCTCCAAGCCCCCTACTAAGTGATTTAATTATTTTACCAATACACTTCAATAACTAAAATACGTGCTCCTACGGGCGGATAAGTATCTGCTGCTAATTATAAAAAAAGAAATACCTAATGAGAGAAGAGTATGAGAGCTTAGTGTCTCTTTGTGGAAGCCGCCATCTTGGTAGAGGCAAGGTGATGATGTTTTCTCGTGCCGCACAGCCCTCCAGTAGGGAGAACCCGGTGGGCAGCACAATATGTGACCAAATCTCATTCCAGGTCTCCGAAAAATCGCAGGAAGTCGCACATCAACAGTCTACGGCAACGAGGCTGCATGCACAGGAGTGCCTAGGCACACTCGCTCACCAGAAAGTACACTATTTCCTGGAAAAAGTAAACTTTTTCTGGGAGATTCTCTTGTTCCCGGGTCTGTACACCCACTGTGCCCATTATGAGGGGTTCTCACCATCCCTGTACTGAGTTCCCGGGTCTGTACCCCCACTGTGCCCATTATAAGGGGTTTCCACCATCCCTGTACCAAGTTCCTTGGTCTGTACACCCGCTGTGCCCATTATAAGGGGTTCCCACCATCCCTGTGCTGAGTTCCCGGGTCTGTACCCCCACTGTGCCCATTATGAGGGGTTCTCACCATCCCTGTGCTGAGTTCCCGGGTCTGTACCCCCACTGTGCCCATTATAAGGGGTTTCCACCATCCCTGTACCAAGTTCCTTGGCCTGTACCCTCACTGAGGAGCTTACATTGGCTAACCGTAAAAAATCGGATCACGTTCAAGACCCTTTGCCTCACCCACAAATGCGTGCATAGAGAAGCTCCGCAATACCTAATGGAGAAAATAAATCATTACACACCAAACCGCAGTCTTCGATCAGCCAACAAAAACCTCCTCCTCGTGCCCAAAGCCCGGTATAAATCCAAGGGTGATCGGAGATTCGCTGTCCAAGGGCCTCTGCTATGGAATGCTCTACCAATCAACATCCGCCTGGAAGAAAATCACCTGGCTTTTAGGAAAAAACTCAAGACCTTCCTCTTTTAGCAGATGATCAAAGTCTCGCCACAGCGCCTAGAGGCGATTCAGTTCGCATTGCGCGCTATATAAGTATTTCATTCATTCATTCACTGTGCCCATTATAAAGGGTTTCCACCATCCCTGTACCAAGTTCCTTGGTCTGTACACCCGCTGTGCCCATTATGAGGGTTCCCACCATCCCTGTGCTGAGTTCCCGGATCTGTACACCCGCTGTGCCCATTATGAGGGGTTCCCACCATCCCTGTGCCAAGTTCCCAGGTCTGTACACCCGCTGTGCCCATTATGAGGGTTCCCACCATCCCTGTGCCAAGTTCCCAGGTCTGTACACCCGCTGTGCCCATTATGAGGGGTTCCCACCATCCCTGTGCCGAGTTCCCAGGTCTGTACACCTGCTGTGCCCATTATGAGGGGTTCCCACCATCCCTGTACTGAGTTCCCAGGTCTGTACACCCCGCTGTGCCCATTATGAGGAGTTCCCACCATCCCTGTGCTGAGTTCCCAGGGCTGTGCCCATTATGAGGGGTTCCCACCATCCCTGTACTGAGTTCCTGGGTCTGTACATCCGCTGTGCCCATTATGAGAAGTTCCCACCATCCCTGTGCCGAGTTCCCAGGTCTGTACACCCGCTGTGCCCATTATGAGGGGTTCCCACCATCCCTGTACTGAGTTCCTGGGTCTGTACATCCGCTGTGCCCATTATGAGAAGTTCCCACCATCCCTGTGCCGAGTTCCCAGGTCTGTACACCCGCTGTTGCCCATTATGAGGGGTTCTCACCATCCCTGTACTGAGTTCCTGGGTCTGTACATCCGCTGTGCCATTATGAGAAGTTCCCACCATCCTGTGCCGAGTTCCCAGGTCTGTACACCCGCTGTGCCCATTATGAGGGGTTCCCACCATCCCTGTGCTGAGTTCCCGGGTCTGTACACCCGCTGTGCCCATTATGAGAAGTTCCCTCCATCCCTGTGCTGAGTTCCCGGGTCTGTACACCCGCTGTGCCCATTATAGGGGTTCCCACCATCCCTGTGCCGAGTTCCAGGTCTGTACACCTGCTGTGCCCATTATGAGGAGTTCCCCACCATCCCTGTGCTGAGTTCCCAGGGCTGTGCCCATTATGAGGGTTCACAGACCATGTATGTGGAGGTGTAAAAAACAAAAGAAAAACGAAGGTTAATAACACTGAGGCCTGCTGGGTAATGTAAAGGGCATTATTCTGGTAGTTGGCTGTATGGGGTGCCAGTGACCTGTCAAATAGTGTCCCCCGTCGGATAGTGTCCACTGTGTACTGCGCATGCGCAGTACACAGGACAAGCAGATTCCGAAAATATCCGAAGATGAACGGCGCCTGCGCCGTGAGTCCAGGTTCTAGCCCCCACCATCCAAGTGGACATAGAATAAAAAAAGCCGAGCGAAGCGAGCCCGCGAGGGGCCCTCTAATATGTGCAGCCCTATGTCCACTTGGATGGTGGGGCTTGCACCTTCACTCACGGCGCAGCGCTGTTCATCTTCGGAGATTTTCCAAATCTCTCTTCTGCTCCGTACTGCGCTGCGCCTGCACAGTTCGGAGCGGACACTTTTCGGTAGGCGGACTGTATCTGTCACAACACTGGCTCCGGTTTCTGCAGATGGAGGTGAACCCGAAGGCCAACACTCTCCTCTTACAGGGCGATCCCTATGCGGATTGCGGTCACTTAGCGCTGACCTTTCCCAGCGAGGTGATTTCTGTCGGAGGATGGCTAACCGCTCGGTATAATTCTTTTTACAGAAAGCCGTATACAGAGACCTCAGACCTTGTATATGTGGGCTTCTCCCACGTCCTCCCACCTCTACGTATCATGTGTGTAACATTCAATCGCCCAAATCTTTTATTTTTTTTTATTTTTGTCTCCTCTTATGCAGCTTTATAGCTGCATTGTGCAAAAATGTCATGGAAGTAGTTGGAATGCAGCGTCATGTGACTCCTGTATGACGGTCCCGTTATCCGGTCTCTGAAGTGATCAGCGGAAACCAGCAGATTGCGAGAAGTAAACATGTTGTTTAATCGCTTGGGATCAGAGCCAGCTAATTGGCGGCCTGAAGAATGTGTACAGCGTGTTTTCAGAGCTTCACCTGTTGCTGTGCTGCCTAGCAGCCCTCCGTCCAATCATCACCGCGCGGCCACTCCCGGCATCCCTCCCGCAGGCTGCCACTCCGCTCTGGCTGCTGGGATAGGGCTCTTTGAGGTCACCACACACGCTACAATCTGGTATGAAAGCCGCAGAATGTGAGGACCGACCCAAACTTTCCAATCAGACATTCATTCGCACTACATAGTTGTATCAGTCTAAAAGGAAGTTGTACATTCAGTGAGTGTGGAAAGCTTTATAACCACCCCCCTTCCCACTCCCCTTCCCTCCTCCTTCCTCCTCTCCCCCTCTCCCCTTCCCTCCTCCTCCTGTCCCATCTCCCCTCCTCCTTCCCATCCCCCCCCTTCCTTCCCATCTTCCCCCCTCCTCCTTCCCCCATCTCCCTTCCCTCTTCCCCCATCTCCCCCCTCCTTCTTCCATCTCCCCCCCTCCTCCTTCCCATCTCCCCTTCCCTCCTTCCCACCATCTCCCCCTCCTCCTTCCCATCCCCCCCCTCCTCCTTCCCACCCCCCCCTCCTCCTTCCCATCTCCCCCCCTCCTCCTTCCCATCTCCCCCTCCTCCTTCCATCTTCCCATCTCCCCCTCCTCCTTCCCATCTCCCCCTCCTCCTTCCCATCTCCCCTTCCCTCCTTCCCACCATCTCCCCCCCCTCCTTCTTCCAATCTCCCCCCCCCTCCTCCTTCCC
>NW_027507748.1:13898673-13903596 GCF_037356315.1 Lithobates pipiens | reverse complement strand
GAAAGATGAGGTGTATCTAAACCTGGTGCTGGATTATGTCCCTGAAAACGGTGTACAGAGTGGCCAGACATTACAGCCGGGCCAAACAGGCCCTTCCTATGATATACGTCAAAGTAAGTGTCCCCTACCTTGAGTTTTGTCTGCGGAGAGGATTGACGGTATGAAAACCTAATGTTCCACAGAATGAAATACAATTTGCTAGAGACCAAATATGATATCGCTATTATTTAGGTCTCTTAACCACTTCCATACCGCAGGCTGCCATATGACGTCCTGGGATTTGGTGGTGATATCTGAATGATGCCTGCGTGATTCAGTTCCCTACACCATAAATACAATCATAGCGGCTGTTCAGCCACTTGATCGTTCTTACAGGGGGGGCAGGAGAGGACATCCCCTTCCAGCTCCTGCCATCCTCCGGTGCTCGCCCCCCATGCAATCGGTGAGCTGGAGAAGGAATCTCCTGGCAGTCTATGACTCTCGGAGACATGGGGTGCGACGTTTTGATGTCACAACTGGACAGGCAGAAGTAATCAATGCCAGGGACTCGGCAGGAAAGCCTAGGATCGTTTTTTTTTTTTTTTTTTTTTTTTTTCACAGCCTGGAGGAGAGATGTGGGGTCTTATAGACCCCACATCTCTCCATAAAGAGGACCGGTCACGCACCATTCCTATTACAAGGGATGTTTAAATTCCTTGTGATAGATTTAAAAGTGGTCAAAGAAAATTTATTTAAAGGAAAAGTGTAAAAAACATAAAAAAAAATTAAAGCGCCTGCGTTTTTTAAATTTTTTTTTATTTTTTTTTTATTTTTTTTTTATTTTTTTATTGCATTTTAGTGCAAATATGAGCTGAGGTCTTTTTGACCCCCCCAGATCTCAATATTTAAGAGGTCCTGTCATGTTTTTTTTTTTTCTATTATAGTAATAAAAATGATCAAAAACAATTTTTTTTTTTTTTTTTAACCACTTGGCGTCCGCGCTATAGCTGAATGACGGCCACCGCACGGACCTGAATTTCCGGGAGGCCATCACAACGTCCTCCCCTTTGCACGCTCCCTGCGTGCCCGCGACGCGAGCTTTGTCGCTGAGACTCGGGTGATCACAGATCCAGAGTAAGGGGCCGATCCCGGCCCCTTACCACGTGATCAGCTGTCAGCCAATGACAGCTAATCACGTGTGTAAGCAAAAGCTCGGTAAGCGTTTTTTTTTTTTCCTTCTCACAGTGATAGACGATCAACGGCTTATGTGCAAAGGACATCGGTCCCGAAGAGGGAGGAGGCACATCTGCCTCATCAATCGGTACCCCCTGCTAGTGCCCACCAGCGCCACCTATCAAGGCCAATCAGTGCTACCTTTTAGTGCAACCTACCAGTGCCCACCATTGCCGCGCATCAGTGCCCATCACCCCCGCCACACTCCCTTAAAGGAGAATTCACCGAACAAAAAGGTTAATTAACCCCTGATGGGTTTACTTCCTCTTTGTTTCCCGTCAAAGATAAAGCATAATGGGCTACTATGCATCGCATCGCATGTGGTTGAACTAGATGGACTTGTGTCTTCTTTTCAACCTGACTAACTATGTAAATATGTATGCATCGCATAGTAGCCATTATGTGTCACTTACCTGACACAGGAGCCAGCAATGTCACCGCTGTCCCCCTCTTCCACGGAGCGTCCATCTTCTTTCTGTGTATCGTGGCTCCGGCGCTGTGATTGGCCGGAGCTGCGATGACGTCACTCCCGCGCAGTGATCCTTACTTGGTTTGCGAGTGTTGTCTAACAAAACAAGCAGAATTCAAGATAATTGGGTGTGCAGTACCACTTTTGGCCAGAGGTGCAGGGGGGGGCGCTGGTGACACTCGGAATGGTTTCGGAGCCATTCGGAAATACTCGGAATTACTCAAACACTCGGGAACTGAGTATTTATGAGGCTTTCCAAGTTCAGCCGAGCTTTCCCCAAGTATTTCTGAGGCTCCCCACCACCACCACCTCTGGCCACATGCGATATTGTATGCTATATAAGTCTATGTGGAACGAATTAACTTTGTTTCCATTAACTTCTATGGGGAAACTCGCTTTGATATGCGAGTGTTTTGGAATTTGGATTCCACAAGCATTCTCCTGGAACGGATTATGCTCATAATCCAAGGTTCCACTGTACATCCCACTTCCTGTTTCCTGTCTGGTCATTAGCCTAGGCTTATGAGGACATGCACAGCTCTCTCTCACTCTCATGAGAATTTGGCAGGAGGGAGGGGGGGTGTGAGTCATAAGAGGGCCAATGAGAGCTGCAGAGCTGGAGGTGTGTCTGTGTAAATCCTGGCAGTGAACAGGCAGCAGCTTCAGCAGCCCACAGTTAAAATGGCTGCAGCCAGACTCAGCGGAGGGAGATTTCTGCTGCATATTTGGCAAGTACAAAATCCCAGTATATGTAAAATAATATGCAAAGTGGTTGGGGGGGAAGCTTCAGAATGGCAAAGATGGTTTTTATTGCAAATTATGTGAGCAGACTGCAGTTCCTCTTTAAAAAGGGGGGGGGGGGTATTTATAATGTATTTTTATATTTATAGACAAATGTTTTTGGCTTTTATTTTATTTATTTTACACTGAATGGATTGTTTTACAGGGTGATCGTTTTTATAATCCCCTTTAATGATTAGTCCAGTGCGATGGTGTTGACCAGACCCCTCCTCTCTTTCTCTTGCAGTTGTACATGTATCAGGCTGTTCCGCAGTTTAGCCTATATCCATTCCTTTGGGATCTGCCACCGGGATATCAAACCACAAAACCTGCTGCTGGACCCCGAGACGGCCGTGCTGAAGCTCTGCGACTTCGGCAGGTGAGTGCGCGGCGGGGGTGACGTTCCCGTTTTATGTGCGGGGGCGGGGGGGAGTCCCCATCGGTCTCCTCCTCTGGTCCCCGTCCATGTCCCCCGGAAACTGGACTGCCTTCTGAAAAATCGCTCTTCTCTGCTGTAATCTATAATCTTCTACATATAAGATAAAAAAAAAAAAAAATAGCCCAATAAAAGATGAAATTGTTTTTTTTTTCTGCAGTCGTCACCGTCAAGATTAGTCGGCCAGTAAAATAATGGGTTAAAAAAAAAAAAATAAAAAAATAAAATGAGCCCTTTAGGCCTCATGCACGCTGGACGTTAAAGTAACGTTATAAAAACGCCAGTAGCTTTGCAGTGAGGTTTTCAACTTTTTTCAACATGTTTGCAATAGCGATTTTTAGCGTTTTTTTTCCGCATTAGCAGTTTTTTTTTAGCATTTATTTATTTATTTTCAATGGATCAAAAACGTTAAGGCCTCGTGCACACTAGACGTTTGTACAGGAGCGGTTTTTGGCAGTAGATGATTTTTTTTTTCTACAGTCATTAAACTTTCCATCATGTTATCCTATGTGGTGTCCGTGCGCACCTAGGCTGCTATCAGCAGTTTTGTGCAGTAAAAAATAAACCAAAACTTGCGGGTTCTAAGAGAAGTTTTTTCAGCTGTAAAAACGCTCTCCTCCTCTAATATTATGGTATATACAGTATATCTCCTCGTATAGTATATACAGTATATCTCCTCGTATAGTATATACAGTATATCTCTCCTCTAATAGCATATACAGTAGATCTCTTCTAATGGCATATACAGTAGATCTCTTCTAATGGCATATACAGTACAGTATATTTCTCCTCTAATAGTATGTACAGTATATCTCTCCTCTAATAGTATGTACAGTATATTTCTTATAGTATATACACTATATCTCCTCTAATAGTATTTACACTATATCTCCTCTAATAGTATATACAGTATATCTCTCCTCTAATAGTATATATAAAGTATATCTCTTTCTAATAGTATATACAGTATATCTCCTCTAATAGTAAATGCGGTATATCTCTACTCTAATAGTATATACAGTATATCTCTCCTCTAATGGTATATACAGTATATCTCTCCTCTAATGGTATATGCAGTATATCTCTCCTCTAATGGTATATACAGTATATCTCTCCTCTAATGGTATATACAGTATATCTCTCCTCTAATGGTATATACACTATATCTCCTCTAATAGTATTTACACTATATCTCCTCTAATAGTATATACAGTATATCTCTCCTCTAATAGTGTATATAAAGTATATCTCTTCTAATAGTATACACAGTATATCTCCTCTAATAGTGTATATAAAGTATATCTCTTCTAATAGTATATACAGTATATCTCCTCTACTAGTGTATATAAAGTATATCTCTTCTAATAGTATATACAGTATATCTCCTCTAATAGTGTATATAAAGTATATCTCTTCTAATAGTATATACAGTATATCTCTACTCTAAATAGTATATGTGGTACATCTCTCCTCTAATGGTATATACAGTATATCTCTCCTCTAATGGTATATACAGTATATCTCTCCTCTAATGGTAATATACACTATATCTCCTCTAATAGTATTTACACTATATCTCCTCTAATAGTATATACAGTATATCTCTCCTCTAATAGTGTATATAAAGTATATCTCTTCTAATAGTATAACAGTATATCTCCTCTAATAGTGTATATAAAGTATATCTCTTCTAATAAGTATATACAGTATATCTCCTCTAATAGTGTATATAAAGTATATCTCTTCTAATAGTATATACAGTATATCTCCTCTAATAGTAAATGCGGTATATCTCTACTCTAATAGTATATGTGGTATATCTCTCCTCTAATGGTATATACAGTATATCTCTCTTCTAATGGTATATACAGTATCTCTCTTCTAATGGTATATACAGTATATCTCTCCTCTAATGGTATATACAGTATATCTCTCTTCTAATGGTATATACAGTATCTCTCTCCTCTAATGGTATATACAGTATATCTCTCCTCTAATGGTATATACAGTATATCTCTCCTCTAAT
>NW_027507748.1:13748673-13893673 GCF_037356315.1 Lithobates pipiens | reverse complement strand
TGTGTGACATCACTCTTTTGTACCTGTGTGACATCACGCTTTCTCTTCTCCAGATGTCTGGTCAGCGGGCTGTGTGCTGGCCGAGCTGCTCCTGGGTCAGCCAATTTTCCCCGGTGACAGCGGAGTGGACCAGCTAGTGGAGATCATCAAGGTAAGGAAAATTGCTTTTGAATTATTTTACCTAGCACCCCCATATCTGTTGGCAGTATATGATGAAATCTGTCTGTAAATATGGTGACCGCTCCATATCTGATGCTGGGCCATGATGAATTCTGTTTATAGAGCAGCAGACTGGCTCCCATTACTGGTGCCAATATGTTAGGAATCCTTTTTGTAGAGCTGCATAGCACCACATATCTGGTGGAAGTCTGTGGTGAAGTCTGCCGTAGAGCTTCAGACTATGATGGAGTCTGGCTGTTGGTTTGCTCAACTCCCCATATATGGTGCCAGGCCATGATGAAGTTTAGTAAAGAGCTGCAGGGCAGTCCCTTATCTGGTAGCAGTCTATGATGAATTCTGTTATAGAGCTGCAGACCATCCCATATCTGGTGCCATTCCATTAGGACAGGGCTCGACAAACCCCAGGCGCCAGGTCGCCAATGCGACCAGAAATCGCGACCTGACTGCCGTCCTCCTCCCTCCTTCACACTCTGCAGCACCGCGCTGTGTGTGAAACTGACACGCAATGGAGAGGAGGATGATCTGTCAGCCTGATGTCGGGGTGGGCGGCACCTGGCCGGGTTGGGCGGGACCCGGCCGGGGTGGGGGCGGGACCAAGCAAGCTATCAAACACCAGCCAATGGGATCTGGGCGGGCCGCTACGTGTATGTGGCCCACCCCTTTTCTTAAGCAGCCCAATCGTTGGCTGGTGTTTGATAGCTGCTGAGTCCCGCCCACCCCGGCCGGGTCCCGCCCACCCCGACATCAGGCTGAAATCTGACATATCCACCTCTCTGTTACTTGTCAGTTTCACACCCCGGCAGGGTCCCGCCAGCTCCTCTGTTACATTTCAGTAACAGAGTGCTCCGTGTGAAACCTGCCAGTGCCACCTGCCACCAATCAGTGCCACCTCCAATCAATACCACCTGCAAACAACCAGTGCCACCTGCCAGCGCCAACCAGTGCCAGCACCAACCAGTGCCACCTGCCAGCGCCAACCAGTGCCACCACCAATCAATACCACCTGCCACCACCAACCAGTGCCACCTGCCACCAACCAGTGCCACCTGCCACCAACCAGTGCCACCTGCCACCGCCAATCAGTGCCAGTGCCAACCAGTGGCACCTGCCAGTGCCACCACCAATCAGTGCAACCTGCCAGCGGCAACCAGTGGCATCTGCCACCACAAATCAGTGCCACCTGCTAGTGCCAACCAGTGCCACCGCCAATCAATACCACCTGCAACCACCACCCAGTGCCACCTGCGACCACCCAGTGCCACCTACCAGTGCCACCTGTCAGTGCCACCTGTCAGTGCCACCTGCCACCGCCAATCAGTGCCACCGCCAACCAGTGCCACCTGCCACCACCTACCAATGCCACCACCAACCAGTGCCACCTGCCACTGCCAATCAGTGCCACCTGCCAACACCAACCAGTGCCACCGCCAATCAGTGCCATCTGCCAGTGACAACTAGTGCCATCGCCAACCAGGGCCACCTGCCATCACCAACCAGGGCCACCTGCCATCACCAACCAAAGCCACCTGCCAGTGCCAATAGTGCCACTTGCCAGTTCCAAACCAGTGTCACCTGCCAGTTCCAAACCAGTGTCACCTGCCAATGCCAACTAGTGTCACCTGTCGGTGCCATCTGGCAGTTCCACGTGCCTTCCAGTGGCAACCAGTGCCACCTGCCAGTGCCAGCCAGTTCCATCTGTTGCCAGCCTTACTCTTTCTGGTCAGCCCATACCCCTGATGTAACAGCGTTTCAATGGAGTTATTGACTGGGTGCTCCATTGTGAGTTAGGGATAGGGGGTGAAAATGAGTGGCCTTACCCCGGGAGCTGAAAAAAAAACTGGCTCCTAACTTTTTTAACTGGCTCCTAAATGCAAAGCAAATTTGTCAACCCCTGCATTAGGAATCCGTTTGTAGAGCTGGTTGGAAGTCTGTGATGAAGTCTGCTGTAGAGCTCCAGACTATGACAAAGTCTGGCTGTAGGTATGCAGACCACCCCATGTCTGGTGCCAGTCCTTGATGAAAGCTGGTTGTCGATATGCAGACCACTCCTATATCTGGGGCCAGTCTACTATGTCTGCTGTAGAGCTGCAGCCCATGACAAAGTCTGGCTGTAGATGTGCAGACCACCCCATGGCTGGTGCCAGTCCTTGATGAAAGCTGGTTGTAGATGTGCATACCACCCCATATCTGGTGTCGGTGCATGATATCTGGCTGTAGATATGCAAACCACCCTATAACTAGTGGCAGTCTATTAGGAAGTCTGCTAAAGAGCTTCAGACCATGGTGAAGTCAGGGTGTGGAGCTGCATTCTATGATATAACCTAGTTATAGATATGCAGGCCACTTCTTATCTGGAGCCAGTCTATTAAGATGACTGCTCTAGAGCTGCAGTCCGTGATGAATTCTGGCTGTAGATGTGCAGACCACCCCATATCTGGTGCCAGTCCATGGTGAAGTCTGGCTGTAGATGTGCAGACCACCCCATATCTGGTGCCAGTCCATGGTGAAGTCTGGCTGTAGATATGCAGACCACCCCATATCTGGTGCCAGTCCATGGTGAAGTCTGGCTGTAGATATGCAGACCACCCCATAGCTAGTGCCAGTCCATAATGTTAGGTTATAGAGCTGCAGACATGCAGACCGCCCATATCTGGTGTCAGTACATGATGATATCTGACTGTAGATATGCAGACCATCCCATAACTAGTGTCAGTCTGTTAGGAAGTCTGCTAAAGCGCTGAAGTCTATGGTGAAGTCAGGGTATAGTGCTGCAGTCTATGATGAAACCTAGTTATAGATATGCAGGCCACCCCATAACTAGTGGCAGTCTATTGGAACGTTTGCTGTAGAGCTGCAGTCCCTGATGAAGTCTGCTAAAGAGCTGCAGTCCCTGATGAAGTCTGTTAAAGATCCGTGGTCTATGATGAAACCTAGATATACATATGCAGGCCACTCCTATATCTGGTGCCGGTCTTTTGAGGTGTCTGCTGTAGAGCCACAGTTCGATATGAAGCCTGGCTGTAGATGTGCAGACCACCCCATATCTGGTGCCAGTCCATGATGATGTCCGGTTGTAGAGTTGCAGACATGCAAACCAACCCATATCTGGTGTCAGTCCATGATCATGTCAGGTTGTAGAGTGGCAGACCACCCCATATCTAGTGCTAGTCCATGATGATGTCAGGTTGTAGAGATGTGTGGTAGTCCATGATGATATCTGTCTGTAGATAGGCAGACCACCCCATAACTAGTGGCAGTCTATTAGGAAGTCTGCTAAAGAGCTGCAGTCCCTGATGAAGTCTGTTAAAGATCCGTGGTCTATGATGAAACCTAGGTATACATATGCAGGCCACTCCTATATCTGGTGCCGATCTATTGAGGTGTCTGCTGTAGAGCCGCAGTTCGATATGAAGTCTGGCGGTAGATACACAGACCACGCCATATCTGGTGCTAGTCCATGATGATGTCCGGTTGTAGAGTTGCAGACCAGCCCATAACTGGTGTCAGTCCATGATGGTGTCAGGTTGTAGAGATGCAGGCCACCCCATATCTAGTGCCAGTCCATGATGATGTCAGGTTGTAGAGATGCAGACCACCCCATATCTGGTGTCGGTCTATAATGATGACAGGTTGTAGAGTTGCAGACCACCCCATACCTGGTGTCGGTCCATGATGATGTCAGGTTGTAGAGATGCAGACCACCCCATATCTAGTGCCAGTCCATAATGATGTCAGGTTGTAGACCACCCCATACCTGGTGTCGGTCCATGATGATGTCAGTTTATAGAGATACGTGGTAGTCCACGATGATATCTGGCTGTAGATATGCAGACCGCCCCATAACTAATGGCAGTCTATTAGGAAGTCTGCTAAAGAGCTGCAGTCTCTGGTGAAGTTGGGGGTGTAGAGCTGCAGTCTATGATAAAACCTAGTTATAGATATGCAGGCCACCCCATAACTAGTGGCAGTCTATTAGGACGTTTGCTGTAGAGCTGCAGTCCCTGATGAAGTCTGCTAAAGAGTTGCCGTCCCTGATGAAGTCTGTTAAAGAGCCGTGGTCTATGATGAAACCTAGGTATACATATGCAGGCCACTCCTATATCTGGAGTTGGTCTATTGAGGTGTCTGCTGTAGAGCTGCAGTTCATGATGAAGTCTGGCTGTAGATGCTTAGACCACCCCATATCTGGTGCCAGTCCATGATGTCTGGATGCAGACTAACCCCATATCTAATGAAGTTGTCAGCTTTCGCACTCATGCTGTTACATCTCCAGTGTCTGGATTGTCACCTATTTCTTTACCGGCGAAGTTGCAATTAATGGACCACCAAAACTTGAGCCTTCGTTGCCTCGATCAGCGCAACTCCACCTGACTTCCTTCTATCTGAAAATTGAAGGAGCTGGTCTTAAAATTGTTGGACGAACAGAGATTGCAGCCGCTCTTTAGGTATTCTGACAGCCGCGAATCACAGCGCACCGAATACAGTAGCCAGCAGTGGATATTTGTCCATCCAGACTGTTTTTAGCATCATGGATGGGGAAATCTAAGAGTATATGTCGGCCAGTCTCTGAAAACTGAAGGAAAACAAATACAATCCCTCGGTGGCCAATCCTGTTATTTTTGCCATTTGTTCACTAAGCATTTGTAGCAGACATACAAATGACCACTAGGGGCTGAATGTATAACCACACGAAATGCATTGCGGTGGAACAAGAAGAATAGAAAACTGTAAAAGATAGATGGATAAATGACTATAAAAGGAGAAACGTGATCAGAATGACTCAAATGGTGAAAATTCACTATAGATTGCCTCTAAGGCCGACTCGGCTGTTGGACATTTGTGGGGCAGGGCCACCATCAGATATCTTGGGACCCCATACAGCCAACTTAACAAGGTCTCCCATGCCACCTCCACCCTTCATTACCCAGATCCTCCTTTCTTACATTGTTTCTCTCACTCAGGATATAGATTGTGGGTGCTCGGTACCCTCCTCCTCTGTCCCATCCCCCCTCTCTCCACTCCTCTGTGGCCTTTCAAGTGGAGCACATCCAGCGGGCCCTGCTGCCAGCCTTGGGTCAGGTTTCTTTTTCACAAGTGCTGCTGCTGGCATGGAGAAGAGAGCCTGCTAGCAGCAGCGGCAGCCTGTGAGACAACCGAGCAGAGAGAGAGAGACGAGCCTGCAGGGACTGCACTGATTTCTGATTTATAATAATATTATTTCCATGCATGGTAAGCTCATGCCACCCGGTATCTCCATGGCAGCTGCCAGCGAGCACCAAGTGCAGCCTTGCAGCTTCATTGGCAGCAGCCAGGGTCACCATTAGAAATCATAGGACAGCCTGTACTGTCTACGTGACGCCCCCACCATCAGCTGTCCTGTTTGTGGGTACATTTTGTACGACTTTACAGTTCAGTTTGTGGGTTAGGTGCAGTGAACTTGCAGAGTCCAAGCTTGGCAGTAACAATATATAGTAGAAAAGGTTGAAGCACACTCGACTGGAACCACTTACAACAACTTTGCAGTAGGGAAATGCCAACAGCGTCTGCCATGAAGAGCGGAATTCTCTCAGCACTGTCCCTTGACAGACGAGGATCCTTTCCCTACGCTAGCCACACGCATAAAGCGTGCCAAACCCGGGTGCCGGAGTCTTAAATAGACTCCACCTGACCCAAGATGGCCACCAGAGTCACATGGGGTGCCAGCATCCAATTAGTTAGCTGTCTCCCTGTGACTGAGGAAATCGGAGGAACCGTACAACTTCCTGCATTGCTGCTCTTGGTTGAGTGCCCCCTATAGTGGAGAATACAGACTCCACCTGCCTACAAGTTTCTTGCTGAATTTGAACCTCTTTTACAACAATGGGAGAATTGGGGCTTGTTGAGCTGTAAAAAACATTTGTAAGCTTTCTGTGTAACGTTACAGTGCCAGGAAAAAGTATTCACACCCCCTTGAAATGTTCCACATTTTGTCATGTTTCAACCAAAAATATAAATGTGTTTTTATTAGGATTTTATGTGATAGACCAACACCAAGTGACACATAATTGTGAAGTGGAAGGAAAATGATAAATGGTTTTCTAATTTTTTTACAAATAAATATGTGAAAAGTGTGGGGGGGGGGGCATTTGTATTCAGCCTCCTTTACTCTGATACCCCCTAACTAAAATCTAGTGGAACCAATTGCCTTCAGAAGTCACCTAATTAGTAAAAAGAGTCCACCTGTGTGTAATGTAATCTCAGTATAAATACGGCTGTTCTGTGAAGCCCTCAGAGGTTTGCTAGAGAACCTTAGTGAACAAACAGCATCATGAAGGCCAAGGAACACACCAGACAGGTCTGGGATAAAGTTGTGGAGAAGTATAAAGCAGGGTTCGGTTATAAATAAATATCCCAAGATTTGAACATCTCACGGAGCTCTGTTCAATCCATCATCGGAAAATGGAATGAGTATGGGACAACTGCAAACCTACCAAGACATGGCCGTCCACCTAAACTGACCGGGCCGGGCAAGGAGAGCATTCATCAGAGAAGAGCCAAGAGGTCCATGGTAACTCTGGAGGAGCTGCAGAGATCCACAGCTCAGGGGGGAGAATCTGTCCACAGGACAACTATTAGTCGTCTCTCCACAAATCTGCCCTTTATGGAAGAGTGACAAGAAGAAAGACATTGGTGATAGAAAGTCATAAGAAGTCCTATTTGCAGTTTGTGAGAAGCCATGTGGGGGAGGGGGCAGCAAACATGTGGAACAAGGTGATCTGGTCAGAGGAGACCAAAATTTAATTTTTGGGCCTATAAGCAAAACGCTATGTGTGGGGAAAACTAACACTGCACATCACCCTGAACACACCATCCCCACCGTGAGACATGGTGGTGGCAGCATCATGTGGTGGGGATGGTTTTCTTCAGCAGGGACAGGGAAGCTGGTCAGAGTTAATGGGAAGATGGAGACAAATGCAGGACGATTTTAGAAGAAAACCTGTTAGTCTGCAAAAGACTTGAGACCGGGGCGGAGGTTCACCTTCCAGCAGGACAACGACCCGAAACATCCAGCCAGAGCTACAATGGAATGGTTTAGATCAAAGCATATTCATGTGTTAGAATGGCCCAGTGGCAGTCCAGACCTAAATCACATTGAGAATCTGTGGCAGGACTTGAAAATTGCTGTTCACAGACGTTCTCCATCCAATCTGACAGAGCTTGAGATATTCTGCAAAGAAGAACGGGCAGAAATGTCACTCTCTAGATGTGCAAAGCTGGTAGAGACACCCCCAAAAAGACTTGTAGAGAAAAGGGGTTCTACAAAGTATTGACTCCGGGGGGCGCCATACCAATGCTCCCCACACTTTTTACGTTTATTTGTATAATTTATCATTTTCTTTCCACTTCACAATTATGTGCCACTTTGTGTTGGTCTATCACATAAAATCCCAATAAAATATATTTGTTTTTGGTTGTAACATGACAAAATGTGGGAAAATTTCAAGGGGTGTGAATACTTTATCAAGGCACTGTATATAGACTTTTTCATTCTTGCTGGCTAGTCTGTGTAAGCGATTTCGGCAAGTTGGAGAAAAAGGGAGGGTTGGTTACCTGTCAGGACACAAAACCGTGGATGGGCAGCAGAGGTCTCACCACCCACCCGTAGGTGGCGATAACATCTGGCGTCTCTACAGTTGGCTGGTGCAGATTATACTTTGAATAGCTGTACTGAATGTGTATATGAGGATTGTGTGTTCTGTTTTTGTTGTGTTGTCTGAGCTGTAGATTGTGTATTTATTGTATTTGTACGGATTGTATACACAGCATTTGTGTATTTATCCGGTGTTCAGGTGTAGGCGGAGTGCTCGGTGTGGGGCACCTTGTTAGAGTAGACGGCCTGTCCCACGATGTGGAGGTAGCGTGCCGTGTGTGTAGGTACAGGTGGCATCACGGCATTGCGTGGTTGTCTGTAGTGTAGGCACAGGTGGCGTCACGGCATTGTGTGGTTGTCTGTAGTGTAGGTACAGGTGGCGTCACGGCATTGCGTGGTTGTCTGTAGTGTAGGTACAGGTGGCATCACGGCATTGCGTGGTTGTCTGTAGTGTAGGCACAGGTGGCGTTACGGCATTGCGTGGTTGTTTGTAGTGTAGGTACAGGTGGTGTCACGGCATTGCGTGGTTGTCTGTAGGGTAGGTACAGGTGGCGTCACGGCATTGCGTGGTTGTCTGTAGTGTAGGTACAGGTGGCATCACTTCATTGTATGGTTGTCTGTAGTGTAGGTACAGATGGCGTCACGGCATTGCGTGGTTGTCTGTAGTGTAGGTACAGGTGGCGTCACGGCATTGCGTGGTTGTCTGTAGTGTAGGTACAGGTGGCATCACGGCATTGTGTGGTTGTCTGTAGTGTAGGTACAGGTGGCATCACGGCATTGCGTGGTTGTCTGTAGGGTAGGTACAGGTGGCATCACTTCATTGTATGGTTGTCTGTAGTGTAGGTACAGATGGCGTCATGGCATTGCGTGGTTGTCTGTAGTGTAGGTACAGGTGGTGTCACGGCATTGTGTGGTTGTCTGTAGTGTAGGTACAGGTGGCATCACGGCATTGCGTGGTTGTCTGTAGGGTAGGTACAGGTGGTGTCATGGCATTGCATGGTTGTCTGTAGTGTAGGTACAGGTGGCGCACACAACAGTGTTGCAATGGTAATAATTCTCTCAAACCACCCCCCTCCCTCCCCTCTCCCCAGTTAGTTTAACCCCATCAGCACCGGGCAAATTCTGACACTTCTCACATACGTGTAAAAATCTGCATATTTTTACACGTGGTAGAAAATTAGAACCCTCCCCCCCCCCAACATATATATTTTTTTTAAGGCACAGCTTAGAGAATAAAATGGCGTGCGTTGAAATTTTTTAGATCACTTGTAAGTTTTTGGGAGAAAAAAATGCACTTTTAATGAGTTTTAAATAAATAATACTCAACGTGAAAGATGTTACGAGTTAATAGATACCAAACATGTCGGGTCTTAAAACTGCATACGCCGGTGGAATGGCGCAAAACTACAGCTCCTAAAAAATCTCCCTAGGCGACTTTAAAAGCCTTTACAGGTTAGCAGTTTAGAGTTGCACAGGATGTCTGGTAATAGAATTATTGCTCTCACTCTGATGTTCGTGGCGATACCTCACATGCGTGGTGCGATCACCGTTTACTTTGCTTGTGGGACTAATGTACACGTCCGCATTCATGCGCAAACCATGGAGGGGATAGGATGCTTTCAGTTTTGTTTTTACATTTTTTTTTTTATTATTATTTGTTATTGATCATTTTTAGCATTTTTATTGCTATCACAAGGTATGAAGAACATCCTGTGTGATAGCATGAGCTGTGACAGGTCACCGTTATGGAAGATCCGGGGTCTTTTAGACCCCGGACCCCTCCTCTGCTGCGAACCCCGGACCCCGGATCCCTCCTCTGCTTTTTTTTATTTATTTTTTTATCACTTTTTTTGCTATCACAAGGTATGAACAACATCCCGTATGATAGCTTGGGCCATGACAGGTCCCCGTTATGGAAAGATCTGGGGTCTATTAGACCCCGGATTTCTCCTGCATTAGACCCCGGATCTCTCCTGCATTGGACCCCCGGATCTCTCCTGCATTGGACCCCCCGGATCTCTCCTGCATTGGACCCCCCGGATCTCTCCTGCATTGGACCCCCCGGATCTCTCCTGCGTTGGACCCCCCGGATCTCTCCTGCGTTGGACCCCCCGGATCTCTCCTGCGTTGGACCCCCCGGATCTCTCCTGCGTTGGACCCCCCGGATCTCTCCAGCGTTGGATCCCCCGGATCTCTCCTGCGTTGGACCCCCCGGATCTCTCCTGCGTTGGACCCCCCGGATCTCTCCTGCGTTGGACCCCCCCGGATCTCTCCTGCGTTGGACCCCCCGGATCTCTCCAGCGTTGGATCCCCCGGATCTCTCCAGCGTTGGATCCCCCGGATCTCTCCTGCGTTGGACCCCCCGGATCTCTCCTGCGTTGGACCCCCCGGATCTCTCCTGCGTTGGACCCCCCCCGGATCTCTCCGGCATTGGACCCCCCGGATCTCTCCGGCATTGGACCCCCCGGATCTCTCCGGCATTGGACCCCCCCGGATCTCTCCTCTACCCTCCAAAGCATCTGATCAGATTGAGATATTATTATTATTATTATTATTATTATTATTCAGGATTTATATAGCGCCAACAGTTTGCGCAGCACTTTACAATATGAGGGCAGACAGTACACTTACAATACAAATCAATACAGGGGGGATCAGAGGGCCCTGCTCGTTAGAGCTTACAATCTAGAAGGGAGGGTCAAGTTGAAACAAAAGGTAATAACTGTGGGGGATGAGCTGATGGAGAAAATGAAAATACAATTAGGTGTGGGTGGGGTAGGCTTCTCTGAAGAGAAGTGTTTTCAGGGATCGTCTAAAAGCTAATAAAGTAGGAGATAAGCGGACAGATTGGGGTAAGGCATTCCATAGGATTGGGGAGGCTTTGGAAAAGTCCTGGAGGCGAGTATGGGAGGAGGTGATGAGGGAGCTAGAGAGCAGGAGGTCTTGAGAGGAACGAAGAGGACGAGAAGGTTGGTATTTAGAGACTAAGCTAGTGATGTAGCTGGGGGCCGAGTTGTGGATGGCTTTGTATGTAATTGTTAGTATTTTGAATTTAATTCTTTGGCTGAGCGGAAGCCAGTGGAGGGATTGACAGAGAGGAGTAGCAGACACCGAGCGATTGGTAAGGTGGATGAGTCTGGCAGCGGCATTCATAATGGATTGAAGAGGTGATAGACTATGTAGAGGTAAGCCAATGAGAAGGGAGTTGCAGTAATCAAGGCGAGAGATGACAAGCGAGTGAATTAAGAGCTTTGTTGTCTCATTGGTTAGAAAGGGGCGTATTTTGGAGATGTTGCGGAGGTTGAGGCGGCAGGATTTGGACAGTGATTGGATGTGTTGCTTGAAGGAGAGTTCAGAGTCCAGGACTACACCTAGAATCTTGGCGTGAGGGGGATGGGCTTATGGTTGTGCCATCGATTTTGACAGTGAGATTAGGGGAAGGGGCATATGGGGGAGGAAAAATTATAAGTTCGGTTTTGGATAGATTGATTTTGAGGAAGTGGTGTGACATCCGGACTGATATATCTGATAGTAAATTAGTGATACGTGAGGAGACAGAGGGAGTGGGCTGAGGGGTAGAGAAATAGATTTGGGTGTCGTCAGCATAGAGATGGTATTGGAAGCCGTGGGAGGCTATCAGTTGACCCAGGGAGGAGGTATAGATTGAAAATAGGAGAGGTCCAAGAACAGAACCTTGGGGGACCCCAACAGAGAAGGGAAGAGGGGAGGAGGAAGTAGAGTTGTAAGAAACGCTAAAGGTGCGGTTGGATAAGTAGGAAGAGAACCATCGTAGAGTACGGTCACGGAGACCAAAGGTGTGGAGTTTTTTGAGAAGGAGGGGGTGGTCAACCGTATCAAAGGCAGCAGAGAGGTCCTGGAGGAGGAGTACAGAATGTCGTTTGGTTTTGGCCGTTAGTAGATCGTTTGTTAGTTTTAGGAGAGCAGTTTCTGTGGAGTGTTGAGGACGAAATCCAGACTGAAGGGGATCAAGAAGGCTATTATCAGCGAGGTGGTCACTCAGTCGGTTGTAGACCAGACGTTCGAGTAGTTTGGATAAAAAGGGGAGCAAGGAGATGGGGCGTAGGTTGTTTGGATTGGATGGGTCCAGTGAGGGTTTTTTAAGTATGGGTTTGACAAGTGCATGTTTTAGAGAGTTGGGGAAGATGCCAGAAGAGAGTGAGAGATTGAAGATGTGAGTTAGAGAGTGTAGCATAGAGTCAGAGGGTGAACGCAGCATTTGCGAGGGAACAGGATCCAGAGGGCAGGTGGTAAGGTGGACATTACCAAGTAGTTTAGCAACGTCGTCTATAGTGGTGGGGTTGAAAGAGGGAAGTAATGATTGTGCCTGTGGGCATGATGTGTAAAGCGTGGAGGGTATCAGAACAGTAGAAATCTCCACCCGAATTGTATCAATCTTCTGTTTGAAGTGGTTAGCAATCTCCTGGGCAGTGAGTGAGTTGGCGGGTGGAGGCGGTGGAGGACGAAGTAGAGAGTTGAAAGTAGAGAAGAGTTGACGAGGACGGGATGATAGGTTGCTGATGAGAGTGATAAAATAGTTCTGCTTGGCAGAGAGGAGGCTAGAATTGTAATTTTGGAGGGCAGATTTATATTGGTTGAAATCTCTCTGAGACTTGGTCTTGCGCCACAGGCGCTCATGAGCACGACTAAGTTTTTTCAGACTTCTAGTGGCATCTGTTTGCCAAGGTTGAAGGGGTCGGGGCTTGATTCTGTGTGTAGTGAGGGGGGCCAGTGAGTCCAGAGAGGCCAGAAGTGAAGTGTTGTAGACAGAAGTGGCTAGGTTGGTGCAGGATAGGGGTGAGATTTTGTCGTAGAGGTTGTCAATAGCAGAGTAGAGAAGAGAAGGGTTGAGATGACGTAGGTTTCTGTGGGTAACTTTAATGCGGTTGGAGGGAGAGGAGGTGAAGGAGAGGGAGAGAGTGAAACTAATAAGGTGGTGATCAGAGAGAGGGAATGGATAGTTAGAGAGGTTGCATGGAGTGCAAAGGTGAGAGAAAACGAGGTCAAGGATATTGCCCCCGGAGTGAGTAGGATCATATATCCACTGCTTCAGGTCAAAGGAGGAGGTTAGGCTGAGAAGTTTGGAAGTGGCAGGAGTGTTAGTATTAATAGGGATGTTGAAGTCCCAGAGAATGATTGTGGGGATTTCAGAAGAAAGAAAGTAGGGTAGCCAGGCAGAGAAGTCATCAAGAAATGTTGATACTGGTCCAGGGGGCCTGTAGATCACAGCTATTATTAAAGAAATTGGAGTGAAGAGACGAATGCAGTGTGCTTCGAAAGAGGAGAGTGACAGAGAGCGAGGTGGCTGAAGTACCTGGAAGGTGCTATGTGGGGCTAGAAGGATTCCAACACCTCCTCCCTTATGTCCATAGGATCTGGGGGAGTGAGTCCAGAGAAGACCACCATGGGATAGGGCAGCAGAAGATGCAGTGTCTGATTCATGGAGCCAGGTTTCGGTGACGGCGAGTAGGTTAAATGAGTTGGTGATAAAGATGTCATGTAGAGAGGTGAGTTTGTTGCAGACAGAGCGGGAGTTCCAAAGGGCACAAGAGAAAGGGAGTCTGGTCTTGGGAAGAATAGAAATGGGAACTAAATTGTGTTGATTGCGGCTGCTGCCAGAGGGTGCAGGGTGATGGGTACAGTTTAATGATGGAGGTCCAGGGTTTGGGGATATATCTCCAGAGGTTAGGAGAAGCAGGAGGGTAAGGGAGGTAATATGGGAGTGGGATTTATATGAAGGGACATGCCCCAGGGTCTTGGAGATTTTTAGTGTGTGTGGATTTAAGAGATATAAGAGAGTCAATACTCTGAATTTCATCCAATCCATTCTATGCATGATGGTAAAAACGTTTATGTGTAGCGGCCCCCCAGCTTACCCCCCAATACTTACCCGAGTCTGATCTTCCTCCAGCGATGTGCATGAGTGCCTCGGCTGTCCAGGGACTCTCCATCCTCCATTCGCTGAGACCAAAAGCAGGAGCTTTCAATCACAGCCAATGAGGGGGGGGGGGGCGCGAGTCACAGCTGTGTGTGTGAATGGACATGCAGAGTCACAGCTTGGCAAGCTGCTTTCTGTGGGGGCAAGAGGGGAGGGGCCAGGAGCACCCGCGGGGGACCTGAGTAGAGAAGGATTGGGGCTGCTCTGTGCAAAACCATTACACAGAGCATTTAAGTATAAAGTGTTTCTTTTTTTTTTTTTTATTGCCTTTAATATCGATTTCAGCTTTTTCACATTGCTGAATGTGTTTTAGCAGTTCTAATGACTCCTTGTGGCCCTGCAGCTACTTGTACATCTCCCGTAAGTTGTAACCTCTTTTTAATGGGGGTGATGTGCCCACTAGATGGCACCCCCTTCTTATTTTATGGGGGTCTTCATTGTGTCCTCCTGCACCACAAGATGGCCGCCACACGTACAAGATGTCCAGGAGTCGGCGCGGTATTATGTTATCCGCTCACCTAAAAGAAGCATCTCACCAACCCTTCTCTATAGGAAGATCCGTTCTGCCTTCATTGTTTTTTTTTTTCCCCAGAGAGGCCCCTCCCCCTATACAGGGCCCCATATATTGTTGATGGGTCCCAAAAACATTTCCAGAATTTTCTTTTTTTTTATCCTAAAAAAAATATATATTTGAGCGATTGGTGATCCACTCCAAAGCAGGTCTTGGCTAATAATTGAAGAGCTGGATGTCAGCATTTCCTGGCAGTCGGCAAAGCATGCTGGTCCTCCGCAATGTACAGGCCCGTTCCGTCCAGAGGTGATGCAGAGAGAGGCTTTACGCTGCCCTCTTGTGTCCATATTTGTAATCGCACTGCATTACTGTTCATATGCAATTTCCAGGGAGCGTCAGCCATTTTTGTTCGGGGAAGAAATTTTTTATGCAGTATAACGGAAGAATAAAAAAAAGGCGCTACATATACAGTTCACATTTTAGTCTTTTCCTACAAGGTGTCATTGCTGCATAATCCTGAACCTGTGCTCCCACAATACAATTGGCATTTCCTCTGTTGCACTATTAAATTGGTACTTCTTATTAATCTACTTCTGTTGTATACCCTACATATACCTTACATAAAGCTATTCTAACGTGCACAATAATAAACCAATAAAATAAAATGATATAAACAATTGAGTTCTTTAATATTTCCACCACGTGCTCCCCTTGGTGTCCTTACATGATTTTTATCTATAGCATTTAATCCCCTCTGCTTTGCAAATACTGTAATCTTCACATGCATCACTCACAAGATATGGGCGGGCCTGTTCACTTCTGGTTGCGGCGTGACATCATCGGCTCCTCCCTAGACTTTCCATCACAGATTACGTAATTTTGTCAGGGGATTACAAATTGGCAGGCCATTCATTTCTGGTTGCAGCGTGGCATCATTGGCTCCTCCCTACCCGTTAGATCACAGGTCCACAAATCACATGACTTTGTCAGGGTATCATAAGATGGTGACCCGTTCACTTCCATTTGTGTCATGAGATCATTGACTCTACCTACGCGTTGCATCACAGATCGCTTGACTTCGTTAGGGGATCATAAAATGGGGACCCCTTCACTTCCGGTTGCACCATGAGATCATTGGCTCCTCCCTACCCGTTTAATCACATGTCACGTGACTTCCTCAGAGGATCATAAGATGATGACCCGTTCACTTCCAGTTGCAGCATGAGATCATTGGCTCCTCCCTACGTGTTACATCACAGGTCACATGACTTCGTCAGGGGATCGTGAGATGGTGACACGTTCACTTCCGGTTGCGTCGTGAGATCATTGGCTCCTCCCTACGTGTTACATGACAGATCACATGGCTTCGTCGGGGGATCATAAAATGGCAGCCCATCCACTTTCAGATGCGGCGTGATGCCACTGGCTTTTTCCTCTGTTGCACACATTTGATAACCATGCATTTGGTCGGTTCAGGGTGGGAACAGACTTGGGGCTCATGCATACGGACGCCTGGAACCATACGTGCTGCGTGAACTGCTGGTTTTTACCACCTCCCTACCACTAGTGTTAACAAGCCATAAGAGCTAGCTGTTGAGGGGCAGTAAAAACCCCATTCTTAAGCCAGTTTTACCACCCCCTACCACACTCCCTCTTCACCTGCAGAGGCAACGTTCAGGGGATGTACTCGTGCTGTGAAACTTTGCTTCGGCAGGAATTGCACCCCCTGTCTCGAGTGAACGGGGCAGCTTTGCAACCACACCACAACTGCATACAGCGCATAGTGCAGGCTTCAAAGGGGTAGGCAGCCTTTCAAATGCTCTCTGAACAGTGATTTGAACATGGATCTCTTTTCAAAGAGCTTTATTAGTTAATCCCAATGTTTGGTCCCTCTGGTTTAGTTTATTTGATTTATTGGATGCGCATCTCCACACAAAACTTAATATTTCGCTTTTGTCCTGGTTTCCTCAGCAAAACCAGCGTGTTTCATCTAACAAAGTGCCCTCTACGGTTTATTCCCAATTTCTCTCTCCATGCTTCTGTTTCTGTTCTTCATAATGGGTTGGCTGTCTTTTAACACATTATCAATACATTTATTTGGACCCTCTTTTGGTCTGGTGCCCCTTCCAAATAAGTAGTTTTTTTTTCTGGTAACCTGCTGGAGTACCCATTGGAGAGGGCTGGCCTTGCCTAACCTGAGCCAACCTTGTCTAACCTGAGCCAACCTTGCCTAACCTGAGCCAACCTTGCCTAACCTGAGCCAACCTTGCCTAACCTGAGCCAACCTTGCCTAACCTGAGCCAACCTTGCCCAACCTGAGCCAACCTGAGCCAACCTTGCCTAACCTGAGCCAACCTTGCCTAACCTGAGCCAACCTTGCCTAACCTGAGCCAACCTTGCCTAACCTGAGCCAACCTTGTCTAACCTGAGCCAACCTTGTCTAACCTGAGCCAGCCTTGTCTAACCTGAGCCAGCCTTGTCTAACCTGAGCCAGCCTTGTCTAACCTGAGCCAGCCTTGCCTAACCTGAGCCAACCTTGCCTAACCTGAGCCAACCTTGTCTAACCTGAGCCAACCTTGCCTAACCTGAGCCAACCTTGCCTAACCTGAGCCAACCTTGCCTAACCTGAGCCAACCTTGCCTAACCTGAGCCAACCTTGCCTAACCTGAGCCAACCTTGCCTAACCTGAGCCAACCTTGTCTAACCTGAGCCAACCTTGTCTAACCTGAGCCAACCTTGTCTAACCTGAGCCAACCTTGCCTAACCTGAGCCAACCTTGCCTAACTTTCCAACGCTTTCTGGCCTCTCTCACTACCTTGTTTAACCCCTTCCCAGCCGCTCTAGTTTTACTGCTGCATTGCGGGCCGGCTGTGCAAAATCACGTTTGTTGTGTGCGTTTCCCATTCACACCTGAGCCCTTGTGTCAAGTCACATGACACCGGGAGGATTTTTTTTTTTTTTCAATTTTAATTTTTTTTATATGTATTTATATTTGCTGGGCATACTTTTTATGACTTGACTAGACGGTGTGTTGGGAAGGCGCGGCGCTGTGCAATCCTCCTGCTGTGTTGGGTGAAGTCATCGTCTTGCTCTAGGGGTGCGGCTCATTGTGGTGTCGCGTTGAATCCGTTCCCCTTCACTGGCTCCATGTTTTCCATGTCTGTGCCGCGTCCTCTCTCTCTCTCTCTCTCTCTCTCTCTCTCTCCCACTGGAGATTGATTGACCCACTTTTTCCGAGTCGCTGACCTCTGTAGGCTGTTAATGGTGAATGTCTTGAAGGCTGGCAGTCAGGAGATTTGATGGCACTTTATACACATTACCTGTTACTGTTGGGATGAGTTGTCAATATTTGGGTGAGTGATCCTTCTCTTTTACAGAAAAAAAAAAAAAAACGAAAAAAGTCTGCTAAATATACAGTGGGGATGGAAAGTATTCAGATCCCCTTAAATTTTTCACTCTTTGTTATATTGCAGCCATTTGCTAAAATCATTTAAGTTTATTTTTTTCCTCATTAATGTACACACAGCACCCCATATTGACAGAATAACACAGAATTGTTGACATTTTTGCAGATTTATTAAAAAAGAAAAACTGAGATATCACTTGGTCCTAAGTATTCAGACCCTTTGCTCGGTATTTAGTAAAAGCCCCCTTTTGATGTAATACAGCCATGAGTCTTTTGGGGAAAGATGCAACAAGTTTTTCACACCTGGATTTGGGGATCCTCAGCCATTCCTCCTTGCAGAGCCTCTCCAGTTCTGTCAGGTTGGATGGTAAACGTTGGTGGACGGCCATTTTTAGGTCTCTCCAGAGATGCTCAATTAGGTTTAAGTCATGGTCCTAAGTATTCAGACCCTTTGCTGTGACGCTCATATATTTAACTCTGGTGCTGTCCATTTCTTCTGATCATCCTTGAGATGGTTCTATACCTTCATTTGAGTCCATCTGTGTTTGATTATACCGATTGGACTTGATTAGAAAAGCCGCAAACCTCTCTATATAAGACCTTACAGCTCACAGTGCAAATAAGGATCATGAGGTCAAAGGAACTGCCTGAAGAGCTCAGAGACAGAATTGTGGCCAAGGCACAGATCTGGTTAAGGTTACAAAAAAATTTCTGCTGCACTTAAGGTTCCTAAGATCACAGTGGCCTCCATAATCCTTAAATGGAAGACATTTGGGATGACCAGAACCCTTCCTAGAGCTGGCTATCCAGCCAAACTTAAGGTTCCTAAGAGCACAGTCGCCTCCATAATCCTTAAATGGAAGACATTTGGGATGATCAGAACTCTTCCTAGAGCTGGCCAAACTTAAGGTTCCTAAGAGTACAGTGGCCTCCATAATCCTTAAATGGAAGACGTTTGGGATGACCAGAGCCCTTCCTAGAGCTGGCTATCCAGCCAAACTTAAGGTTCCTAAGAGCACAGTCGCCTCCATAATCCTTAAATGGAAGACATTTGGGATGACCAGAACCCTTCCTAGAGCTGGCCGTCTGGCCAAACTTAAGGTTCCTAAGAGTACAGTGGCCTCCATAATCCTTAAATGGAAGACGTTTGTGATGACCAGAACCCTTCCTAAAGCTGGCCATCCGGCCAAACTGAGCTATCGGGGATGAAGAGCCTTGGTGAGAGAGGTAAAGAAGAACCCAAAGATCACTGTGGCTGAGCTCCAGAGATGCAGTCGGGAAATGGGAGAAAGTTGTAGAAAGTCAACCATCACTGCAGCCCTCCACCAGTCAGGGCTTTATGGCAGAGTGGCCCGACGGAAGCCTCTCCTCAGTGCAAGCCACATGAAAGCCGCATGGAGTTTGCTTAAAAAAAAATTAAATAAAAAAAAAACACCTGAAGAACTCCAAGATGGTGAGAAATAAGATTCTTTGGTCCAATGAGACCGAGAGAGAACTTTTTGGCCTTAATTCTATGCGGTATATGTGGAGAAAACCAGGCACTGCTTATCACCTGTCCAATACAGTCTCGACAGTGAAGCATGGTGGTGGCAGCATCAGTGTTTTTCAGCTGCAGGGACAGGACGACTGGTTGCACTCGAGGGAAAGATGAATAAGGCCAAGTACAGGGATATCCTGGACAAAAACCTTCTCCAGAGTGCTCAGGTCCTCAGACTGGGCCGAAGGTTTACCCTCCGACAAGACAATGACCCTAAGCACACAGCTAAAATGGAGTGGCTTCACAACAAATCCGTGACTGTTCTTGAATGGCCCAGTCAGAGCCCTGTCTTAAACCCAATTGAGCATCTCTAGAGAGACCTAAAAATGACCGTCCACCAACGTTTATCATCCAACCTGACAGAACTGGAGAGGATCTGCAAGGAGGAATGGCCGAGGATCCCCAAATCCAGGTGTGAAAAACTTGTTGCATCTTTCCCAAAAAGACTCATGGCTGTATTACATCAAAAGGGGCTTCTACTAAATACCGAGCAAAGGGTCTGAATACTTAGGACCATGTGATATTTCAGTTTTTCTTTTTTAATAAATCTGCAAAAATGTCAACCATTCTGTGTTTTTGTCCATATGGGGTGCTGTGTGTACATTGAGGAAAAAAATTAACTTAAATGATTTTAGCAAATGGCTGCAATATAACAAAGAGTGAAAAATTTAAGGGGGTCTGAATACTTTCCGTCCCCACTGTATGTTCGAGCTTGTTCGCATGTGAGCTTGTGTGAGTGCTAAAATCCTATAGTTGCACCATGCTTTTGCTGCCCCAACCATTACTCCCTTTAGCAGTGGCCGGGGGTGTACACATGGAGCAGGGAGCGTTCACCTCGGCCCGGCCACCGGGAGTTAGTGATAGAGCTCTATGACTAAGCCCCCCTCCCCGGTTGGCGGGGCGAACCATGTCAGAGGGCTGGCCGGTGATGCAGCGATGGCTGAGGCCATACACTCTCTCAACGAGCATCAGGTCATTGCTTGGCATCCTGCTCCTTTCATGCTGACGCTCCTGGATTAGTGATGTCGGGCGCCCACTCCCTTATTTTGAGTACCGGCATGGACATCTCTTTGAGCTGCGCTGCATGTGTTAGGTCGTGGGAGTGTACACACGTTTCAATGCTTTGCTTCAGATTTCAGTTGTGCCTCTCATCCTCCATGGAAGCTGTGCCTGTTGGGCTTCTCACATCTGGTACTGCACACAGTCTGAGCGCAGGCATCACAGCTCCTCTCCCCCCCCCTCCCTCCTCGCACAGCTCCTCTCCCCCCTCCCTCCTCCACAGCACAGATCAATTCTCTTACAGACAGCCTCTACCTGCACACTGTGTAGCTGCACAGCCGTTTTTATCTGAGAACTTCACAGGTCAGAGCTACACAGTGTGCAGGTAGAGGCTGTAAGAGAATTGATCTGAGCTGTGTTAGAGGGAGGGGGGACAGCAGACAGCCCAGAGCTGACATCATTCAAACAGAGAATGAAAGGAGTTGGATCCCGACATTGTCGGCAGAGAAGACTGTAGCCCCTCCCACGTGAATTTACCTTGATTTTAACAGAAAGGTCTGGATGGGTAGTTCATAGATCAGATGGTGTTCATATGCCTGTACCTTTTGAGAATGGGTCTTTCTATTTGATTGTGGAGCCTCCCCCCAGTCCTGTGATTTGGGGGGGGGGGGGGGGGCAGATTTACTGGAAATATTCGGGCAGCATTCCCTGAAGAAGGTTATTCTAACCCAGCCCTGCTTTTTATTTTTGCAGGTTCTGGGCACACCGACACGGGAGCAGATCCGAGAAATGAACCCAAACTACACAGAGTTCAAGTTCCCCCAGATAAAGGCACACCCCTGGACTAAGGTGAGAGCTGCACACCATCTCCTGTCTGGTCTTCTCATACATACCCTGTGTGCAAGAAACACATACCCACGCATGTATACATGAAGAGGCCTGCCTGGTACCCTTCTGAAGTCTAACTCCAACCTAAAACTGATATTCCAGCTTTGCATGTTTGCCAGCAAGCTAGATTCCTTTCCCCATTATAATTCACCGTTCTGACTAATCTCCTTGCCCCTTGATATTTTATGCATATGATGGGGGGAGCCTGGGGTCTTACTGTGTCCCCTTAGATGGCTTGTAGAGCTAAATGCTAATTGTTTGGAGTCCCCCTCCAATTGCATGCACCCTCCTTTTGCTTGTTCTAATTTCATCTGCTGCAATTTTGGCCATAAAATATTGTCAGTGTTAAATTCAGGTTCACCATTTAGCAGGTAATTGTAGTCAGCAACAAGGAAAGATGGAACCTTTTGGTTGGTCGAGTCCAGAAGTCTCCAAACTTTCTAAACAAAGGGCCAGTTCACTGTCCTTCAGACTATAGGTGGGCCAGTGGGAGCAGAAAATGCCTCAGGCTTGGTGGTCAGAGGGAGAAAAATAATTACATGGCACCAATGGTCAGCAGGAGGAGGATTAGTGCCCCATCATTGGTGTCAATGAAAGGAATAGTGCTCCATCGTTGGTGGCAAAAGTAGTGCCCTGTCATTGGTGTCGGTGGCAGGAGTAGTGCCCAGTTATTGGTGTCGGTGGCGGGAGTAGTGCCCAGTTATTGGTGTCGGTGGCGGGAGTAGTGCCCAGTTATTGGTGTCGGTGGCGGGAGTAGTGCCCAGTTATTTGTGTCGGTGGCGGGAGTAGTGCCCAGTTATTTGTGTCGGTGGCGGGAGTAGTGCCCAGTTATTGGTGTCGGTGGCGGGAGTAGTGCCCAGTTATTGGTGTTGGGAGTAGTGCCCAGTTATTGGAGTCGGTGGCGGGAGTAGTGCCCAGTTATTGGTGTCGGTGGCGGGAGTAGTGCCCCGTTATTGGTGGCGGGAGTAGTGCCCCACATCATTGGTGTCGGGGGGGCAGGAATAGTGCCAGTCATTGGTGTCGGGGGGCAGGAATAGTTCCCCGTCATTGGTGTTGGGGGGCAGGAATAGTTCCCCGTCATTGGTGTTGGGGGCAGGAATAGTGCCCCGTCATTGGTGTCGGGGGGGCAAGAGTAGTGACCCATCATTGGTGTTGGGGGAAGGAGTAAAGGCAAGTGCCTTTTACTTGCCTTTATCCAGACCTTAAGGCACTATTATTATTATACAGGATTTTTATAGTGCTTTACAGCTTGAGGGTAGACAGTACAACTATAATACACTTTAATACAGGAGGAATGGGTGGACTTGTTAGACCTTCCAGTCTTAGAGGGAGGGTCGAGAGATACAAGAGGTAATAACTGTGAGGGATGTGCTGATGGAGAAGATAAATGTACAGTTGTTGGGTGGGGGGGCCAGATAGACTTCTCTTAAGAGATGAGTTTTCAGGGATCGTCTGAAAGTGGACGAAAGTAAAACGGATTAGGGAGAAGCATTCAAGAGGATGGACGAGGCTCCGAGGAACTCTAGGAGGCGACCATGGGAGGAGGTGGCAAAGGAGCTATAGAGAGCAGGAGGTCTTGGGAGGAGTGAGAATGATTTGGTTGGTATTTTGAATCTAGATTCGGGATGTAGCTGGGGGCGGAGTTGTGGATGACTTTGTAAGTTCTTGTTAGTATCTTGAATTTCATTTGTTGGTTGAGTGGCTGCCAATGGGGGGATTGGCGGAGAGGGGTAGCAGACGCCGAGCGGTTTGTAAGGTGGATGAGCCTGGCAATTACGTTCATGATGGACTGAAGGGGGGGGGGGGGTAGACTATTTTAGATGGAAACTAATGAGGAGGGAGTTGCTGTAGTCGAAGCGAGAGATAACCAGGGAGTGGATCAGAAGCTTTGTGGTGACATTGGTTATGAAAGGGTGTATCTTGGAGATGTTGGGTGAGGTTGAGGTGGACAGTAAATGGATGTGGGGCCAAAGGAATAGTTCAAAGTCCAGGATTACACCTAGGACCTTGTTATGGGGTGGGGCGGGTTGATAGTTGAGCCATTGATTTTGACAGAGAAATCAGGGGAAACGGGCACATGGGGGAGGAAATATGAGCTCGGTTTTGGATAGGTTGAGTTTGAGAAAGTGGTGTGACATCCAGGCTATGTCTGTTAGTAAGTTGGTAATACCAACAGACGGAGTGAGTTTGGGGGGGGGGGGGGGGGGGGGGTGGAGAGGTAGATTTGGATGTCGTCAGCGTAGAGATGATATTGAAAGCCATGGGATGCAATCAGCTGACCCAGGGAGGATTTGTAGATTGAGAAAAGGAGAGGTCCAACAACAGAACATTAGGAGACCCGGATGGAGACAGGAAGAGGACATTAATAAGTAGAGTTGTAAGTGACACTGATGGAGCGTTGGGGTAGGTAGGATGACAACCAGCGAAGCGTACAGTCACGGAGACCAAAGGAGTGGAGTTGGTTGAGGAGGAAGGGGTGGTCCACTGTGTCAAAGGCAGCAGAGAGGTCCAGGAGAAGTAGTATAAAATAGTGTCCTCCCCACTGACACCAACAACGGAGCACTATTCCTCCTACTAACGCCAAAGGTGGCATATTATTCCTCCCACTGACACCCAAGATGGGGCACTATTCCTCCCACTGACACCAAAGGTGGCATATTATTCCTCTCACTGACACCAGCGATGGAAGACTATTTCTCCCACTGACACCCAAGAATGGGGCACCATTTCTCCCACTGACACCCAAGAATGGGGCACCATTTCTCCCACTGACACCCAAGAATGGGGCACCATTTCTCCCACTGACACCCAAGAATGGGGCACCATTTCTCCCACTGACACCCAAGAATGGGGCACCATTTCTCCCACTGACACCCAAGAATGGGGCACCATTTCTCCCACTGACACCCAAGAATGGGGCACCATTTCTCCCACTGACACCCAAGAATGGGGCACCATTTCTCCCACTGACACCCAAGAATGGGGCACCATTTCTCCCACTGACACCCAAGAATGGGGCACCATTTCTCCCACTGACACCCAAGAATGGGGCACCATTTCTCCCACTGACACCCAAGAATGGGGCACCATTTCTCCCACTGACACCCAAGAATGGGGCACCATTTCTCCCACTGACACCCCAAGAATGGGGCACCATTTCTCCCACTGACACCCCAAGAATGGGGCACTTCCCTTAATACCACCGATAGGACATTGTTTACTCCCACTGATGCCAGGACATTTCCTACTCCTACTAGCCATGGTTCAGCCCCCCTAAAGACTGAAGGACAGTAAACTGGCCCTTTTGTTAGAAAGTGTGGATACCTCTGTTCTAAATGATTGAGTTAGATGGAAAATAAGTAGATCATGTCATGGTGCACACAAGGAAGAAGGGGGAGAATTGCAGTACTGGTATTCTTCCTATGTGGTCCACATTGGACCTCATGTTTTAGCTGTGAACTCCATATTAATGGCTGTGGTTTTTGGAATCAGAGTTTAGGTAAGTTCATATACAGTGCCAGGAAAAAGTATTCATAACCCTTTAAAATTTTCCACTTTTTGTCGTGTTACAACCAAAAACATCAATGTATTTTATTGGGGTTTTATGTGATAGACCAACACAAAGTGGCAATGTTGTAATGTGGAAGGAAAATTATAAATGATACAAATAAATATGTGAAAAGTGTGTGGGGGGGGGGGCATTTGTATGGCGCCCCCCGGAGTCAGTACTTTGTAGAACCCCCTTTCTCTGCAATTACAGCTACAAGTCTTTTTGGGGATGTCTCTACCAGCTTTGCACATCTAGAGAGGGGCATTTCTGCCCATTCTTCTTCTTTGCAAATTATCTCAAGCTGTGTCAGATTGGATGGAGAGCGTCTGTGAACAGCAATTTTCAAGTCTTGCCACAGATTCTCAATGTGATTTAGGTCTGGACTGTGACTGGGCCATTCTAACACATGAATATGCTTTGATGTAAACCATTCCATTGTAGCTCTGGCTGTATGTTTCGGGTCGTTGTCCTGCTGGAAGGTGAACCTCCGCCCCAGTCTCAAGTCTTTTGCAGACTCTGACAGGTTTTCTTCTAAGATTGTCCTGTATTTGGCTCCACCCATCATCCCATCAACTCTGACCAGCTTCCCTGTCCCTGCTGAAGAAAAGCATCCCCACCACATGATGCTGCCACCACCATGTCTCACGGTGGGGATGGTGTGTTCAGGGGGATGTGCAGTGTTAGTTTTCCCCACACATAGCATTTTACTTTTAGGCTGAAAAGTTGAATTTTGGTCTCATCTGACCAGATCACCTTCTTCCACATGTTTGCTGTGTCCCCCACATGGCTTCTCACAAACTACAAAACAGGACTTCTTATGACTTTCTTCCACCAATGTCTTTCTTCTTGTCACTCTTCCATAAAGGGCAGATTTGTGGAGAGACGACTAATAGTTGTCCTGTGGACAGATTCTCCCCCCTGAGCTGTGGATCTCTGCAGCTCCTCCAGAGTTACCATGGACCTCTTGGCTGCTTCTCTAATGAATGCTCTCCTTGCCCGGCCCGGTCAGTTTAGGTGGACGGCCATGTCTTGATAGGTTTGCAGTTGTGCCATACACTTTCCATTTTCGGATGATGAATTGAACAGAGCTCCGTGAGATGTTTAGAGCTTGAGATATTTTTCTGTAACCTAAGTCTGCTTTAAACTTCTCCACAACTTTATCCCTGACCTGTCTGGTGTGTTCCTTGGCCTTCATGATGCTGTTGGTTCACTAAGGTTCTCTACCAAACTTCTGAGGGCTTCACAGAACAGCTGTATTTATACTGAGATTAAATTACACACAGGTGGACTGTATTTACGAATTAGTTGACTTTTGAAGACAATTGGTTCCTCTAGATTTTAGTTAGGCGCCTTTCACACTGCTGCGACTTGAAAGCCGCACGATTTTTGCTGAGATTTCAGGGAATGCCGGTGTAAACTTGAGGTCTATGGACCTCGACTCTCACCGAAGTCAGTCCAAAGTAGTACAGGGACTACTTTGAAGTCGGTGCATCTTGAAGTCGCACAGATATGAATGGTGCTCATTGGAAATCATGGGGGTACGCCTTGTCGTGCGACTTTGCAGTCCCAAGTCGCAGGAAAAGTCGCACAAGGGTGAAAGGGGCCTTAGGGGTATCAGAGTAAAGGGGGCTGAATACAAATGCCCGCCAAACTTTTCAGATATTTATTTGTAAACAATGTTGACAACCATTTATCATTTTCCTTCCACTTCACAATTATGTGCTACTTTGTGTCGGTCTATCACATAAAATCCCAATAAAATGCATTTACGTTTGTTATTGTAACATGACAAAATATGGACAATTTCAAGGGAAATGAATACTTTTTCAAGGCACTGTAGGTGTAATGGTCAGTTGCCCACAAACTTGTAACCATGTTAGTCTATAACACCTCATTCACATTGGGCATACTACAGCGCACATTCTGTACAGCCGGTCCTATTCATTTCAATTTAGACACAGCGACTGCACGGGCACAGCCGCCGCTTCCAATTTGACAAACGCACACTGGTGCTTGCATTTATGGCTGTGTACCCGGCGCGGCTGTCAGATCGGAAGCAGCCGCTGTGTCTCAGTTCACATGAATGGGACTGCCTGCATTGAGATGCTCACAACAACCCCTGAGCGGGCAAACGCAGGCCTGGCACGGGCGAATGCTGTAGTATGCCCGTATGAACGAGGCCTTACTGTGCAGAATCCATTATGAAGAAGATCAGAGGTATAAATAATCCTGGTGTCACCGTCCCCCTAATTGTGAAAAATAAAACGGATATACCGCGTGGTCTACACAAGGTGTTAAGAAAGCGGCTAGCACAGCAATGGATCATTTGCAAAAATTGGAAAATATGTGGAAGATGAGTGCAGGGCTAAAAATTGGTTTTAAAATAAACTGAAAACTATATAAAACAGTGTACGTATACATATATAAAAAAAAGTATACATATATCAAAAAATGTATACATATATAAAAAAATATATACATATATCAGAAAAAGTATACATATATAAAAAAAAGCGCACAAAAATGATCTGAGAGTGAACTCCAAAACATTATGAACAGTGTAAAAATACATAGAAGTATAAAATATACAAATATAATAAACCTTTAAAAGAAAGATGGTATACCAAGTGTCATATCCACAAATGTGGAGCTAAAAATTATGTGAATAATGTCCAATAATAATGTCCAAAAAAAGGGAAACAAATCCTTTAATAATAGAAAAGATTGTAGGAGTGAACCAAACAATTAAAATTCTAAATATCCAAAATGTGATTCAAAGTAGTTGACACTTTAACTAAGAAACCGTGTGGTATAGAAAAACGTGCCGAAACTTGCTGATGAGTGATCCACCACCAGAGAGTCAAAAGCAGGGGGTCTTAAACTGGCGTCCCTCCAGCTGTTGCAAAACTACAAGTCCCATCATGCCTCTGCCTGTGGGAGTCATGCTTGTAACTGTGAGCTTTGCAATGCCTCATGGGCCTTGTAGTTTTGCAACAGCTAGAGGGCCGCCAGTTTGAGACCACTGGTCAAAAGGCTTACCAGAAAGATTGGACCCAAAAAGGTATACACCTCATGGGTCAATCAGGCTTGTAGACCTACACACCCGAGGGGAACTGCAAACAATAGACACGACCTCCAACCAGAAGACCAACTCCGACAATGAACCTCAATGGGTGTAGGTATTGGGCAGAAAACCGGATGGTTGGTTTAACAGTCTTAGAATTCCTGCGATGACATTGCTTCCACCTACAAGAACTTTGAGGCAGGAGTGATGTCATTGCAGGAATTCTAAGTGACCTGTGAGGCGATTTCTAGGGAATAGGACTACAACTGAGTGTTAAACCATCCAGATTTCTGTCTAATACCTACACCCATTGAGATTCATTGTCAGAGTTGGTCTTCTGGTTGGAGGTCGTGTCCATTGTTGGCAGTTCCCCTTGGATCTGTAGCCCTACAAGTCTGATTGACCCAAGGGGAACTGCCAACAATAGACATGACCTCCAACCAGAAGACCAACTCCGACAATGAACCTCAATGGGTGTAGGTATTGGGCAGAAAACCGGATGGTTGGTTTAACAGTCTTAGAATTCCTGCGATGACATTGCTTCCACCTACAAGAACTTTGAGGCAGGAGTGATGTCATTGCAGGAATTCTAAGTGACCTGTGAGGCGATTTCTAGGGAATAGGACTACAACTGAGTGTTAAACCATCCAGATTTCTGTCTAATACCTACCCCATTGAGGTTCATTGTCGGAGTTGGTCTTCTGGTTGGAGGTCGTGTCCATTGTTGGCAGTTCCCCTTGGGTCAATCAGGCTTGTAGGGCTACAGATCCAAGGGGAACTGCCAACAATGGACACGACTTCCAACCAGAAGACCAACTCTGACAATGGACCTCAATGGGTGTGGGTATTGGGCAGAAAACTGGATGGATGGTTTAACACTCAGTTGTAGTCCTATTCCCTAGAAATCACCTCAGTGGTGACTTAGAATTCCCACGCTGACATCACTTACGCCTACAAGAACTTCGAGGCAGGAGTGATGTCAGCGCAGGAGTTCGAAGTGACCTGTGAGGCGATTTCTAAGGAATAGGATTACAACAGTGTTAAACCATCCAGATTTCTGTCCAATACCTACACCCATTGAGATTCATTGTCAGAGTTGGTCTTCTGGTTGGAGGTCGTGTCCATTGTTGGCAGTTCCCCTTGGATCTGTAGCCCTACAAGCCTGATTGACCCAAGGGGAACTGCCAACAATAGACATGACCTCCAACCAGAAGACCAACTCCGACAATGAACCTCAATGGGTGTAGGTATTGGGCAGAAAACCGGATGGATGGTTTAACAGTCTTAGAATTCCTGCGATGACATTGCTTCCACCTACAAGAACTTTGAGGCAGGAGTGATGTCATTGCGGGAATTCTAAGTGACCTGTGAGGCGATTTCTAGGGAATAGGACTACAACTGAGTGTTAAACCATCCAGATTTCTGTCCAATACCTACACCCATTGAGATTCATTGTCTGAGTTGGTCTTCTGGTTGGAGGTCGTGTCCATTGTTGGCAGTTCCTCTTGGGTCAATCAGGCTTGTAGGGCTACAGACCCAAGGGGAACTGCCAACAATGGACACGAACTCCAACCAGAAGACCAACTCTGACAACGAACCTAAATGGATGTGGGTATTGGGCAGAAAACCGGATAGATGGTTTAACACTCAGTTGTAGTCCTATTCCCTAGAAATCGCCTCCCAGGTCACTTAGAATTCCCGTGCTGACATCACTTCCGCCTCTAGGACCTTCGAGGCAGAAGTGATGTCAACGTGGGAATTCTAAGTGACCTGTGAGGCGATTTCTAGGGAATAGGACTACGACTGAGTGTTAAACCATCCAGATTTCTGTCTAATACCTACACCCATTGAGGTTCATTGTCGGAGTTGGTCTTCTGGTTGGAGGTCGTGTCCATTGTGGCAGTTCTCCTTGGGGGTGTGTAGCCCTACAAGCCTGATTGACCCCTCAGGTGTATACTTTTTTTTTTTTTTTTTGGGGGTCCAATCTTTCTGGTAAGCCTTTTGACTCTCCAACAAGTTTCGACACGTTTTTTCTATACCATACGGTTGCTCAGTTCAAGTGTCAACTACTTTGGATCACGTTTTGGATATTTATACTTTTATTGTTTGGTTCACTCCTACAATCTTTTCCATTATTAAGGATTTGTTTCCCCTTTTTTTTTTTTTTTTTGAGATTATTCACATAATTTTTTATCTGCACATTTATTGATATGGCACTTGGTATACCATCTTTTAAAGGTTTATTATATTTGTATGTTTTATTTTATAATTGTATAATATAAATATGTATTTTTACACTGTTCATATTGTTTTTGAGTTCACTTTCAGATCATTTTTATGCACTTTTTTTTTTATATATGTATACGTACACTGTTTTATATTTGTTTTCAGTTCACTTTGAGACCAGTTTTTAGCGCCGCACTTATCTTCCACACCGTACCCCTAATTGACACTCTGTAGGAAGTAGGGGGTGCAACGTATAGTCACCGATCCGTGATCCGACTGGTCACCCCATTCGGATTGGCACACCACGCGCTCCGCTGATCGCGTGGCTTTGGAAAGGCCGCCGCTTTGGCCCAGCTCCGGGGCAGCGGCCGTCTTGGTACACCCGGTGGCCGCCGTCTTGTCAGGAAGTGACGTTTCGTCGCCGCTATCTTGCTACACCCCACACTCCTGCACAGTAATGATAGAGTGAGAAGGGGGCAAGCGGACATCTTGTTACACCCACCAGAGTTTTAGATTTCACCGTGAAATCTAAAACTCCGGTGGGTGTAACAAGAAGAAAAGAGAAGGCAAAATCTTGTTATACCCACCGGAGTTTTAGATTTCACAGTGAAATCTAAAACTCCGGTGGGTATAACAAGATTTTGTCTTCTCTTTTCTTTTCTTTTTTCTTTTTTTTGCTGATCCGAAAAATGAACTTAACCCTTACTCTGATCCGAGGAACGATCCGATCCGTGAGTTTTTTGATCTGTTGCACCCCTAGAAGGAAGTATAGAGACATGCATTCTGGGGGGGGGGGGACAGAAGATCAGCTGACTCTAGAGCTCAGAGGTAAGTCTAGAAGAGTCTGTCCCAAGGTCATAGACAGCAGTAGAGAAGAACCAACCCCATAAAAAAAACCATTGTGTTGGAGTTGCACTGTAATGCTCATGTTTTTCACCAGCTGCAGTCTCTTTTCACTCATTTCATCCACCCTGCGACAGGGGCTTGGCAGCCTTCACACTTAGATCCGTTTTCTCTTTTCTTTTTTTTATCTTTAAAGGGTTGTGTATTTTTGCAGGTCTTCAGGGCTCGTACGCCACCAGAGGCAATTGCGCTGTGCAGCCGGCTACTGGAATATACCCCCACCGCCCGCCTCACCCCCTTGGACGCCTGCGCACACTCCTTCTTCGATGAGCTCCGGGACCCCAACCCCAAGCTTCCCAATGGCCGTGACTTTCCTGCACTCTTCAACTTTACCACTCAAGGTAATGCCGTCTTCTCCGGAGCAGGGGAGCGCGGGCCTTGACATCGCATGTGACAAGTGTCCAGAGTCAGGAACCATTGGCTGCACAAAAAAAAAAGAAAGGGGGGGTCAAATAATCACAGTGGCAGCTATCACTGCCTTGGTGTTCTAGGTAATACCAACGTCTTACGGGGGGATACCACCCCCCTCCCATTGTTTCCCAATTCATCAGTTTGATTCGTTAATCAGTACTGGTTAATATGTTTGTGAAAACCAGAAGAGGAATAAATTATAATGGGATCTTTTTTTCGTTAAAATCCAACTCCACCATTTAAAATAATTTAAAGGGGTTGTAAACCCTCGAGGTTTGCATTCTATGCATTAAGGTGAAAAACCTGTGATGCAGCAGCCCGCACCCTTTTTTTTTTAAACTTACCAGAACCTGCTTTTTCCAGCGATGAGGACGAGCGCGCCAGCTGGTGTCTCTGGTCCCGGTTGGCTAGATTGATAGCAGAGCAGCCATGGACTCCCACTGCTGTCAATCAAATCCAATGACGTGGGCGGGGCCGAGTCCCGCTGTCTGTGTCAATGGATGCTGCAGCAGGGCACGTGAGCGCTCCCGCATGAGTGCTTCTAGAGAGAGCGGCTCTCCAACGGGGCATTGGAGAAGCGAGGAGCCAGGAGCGCCGCCGAGGGACCACAGAAGAGGAGGAATCGGGGCCACTCTGTGCAAAACCAACTGCACGGAGGAGGTAAGTATGACATGTTTGTTTTTAAAAGGAAAAAAATAAAACTTTAGTTATCCTTTAAATAGAAATTAAGGGATGCAAAAAAAAAAAATTGCCGAAACCCTGCAGATGCACCGTTCTGTGATCCAGCGCTGCTTTACTTTGGTTTAAATGGCAGTCAGCATCATCCAATCCCCCCATGAACCCCGGCTGTCGTGGAACTGCATTCTGGGAGTGCGAGGACATGCCAGCCTAGGTTCACAATCCCCCCTAGGTTACAGTGCTGTGAAAAAGTCTTTGCCCCCCCTTCCTGTTTTTATTTTTTTGCATATTTGTCACACTTAAATGATTCAGCTCATCAATCAAATGTTAATAATACACAAAGATAACCCAGGTAAATACAAAATGCAGTTGTTAAAGGATGATTCAATTTATTAGCGGGGGGGAGAAAGCTGCCCGAACCTGCCTGGCCCTACGTGAAAAAGTAATTGCCCCCCTAAAACTAACAACTGGAACACTTCTGTTAACCACTTAACCCCCTTAATGAACAGGCCATTTTTTGCGATTACGGCGCTGCGTTACGTTAACTGGCAATTGCGCGGTCGTGCGACGGTGTACCCAAATAAAATCTATGTCCCTTTTTTTTTCCCCACAAATAATCTGGAGGAAGAGAGACATCTGTATTACTGATTAGCAGAAATCGTAGCTCTCTCTCTTCCTCTGTGACAAGACCGCCATTCTACCTCTCCTACGAACGATCGCAGGTGGCTGACGGCCACCAGACACGTTGATTGGCTCCCGCTGTGTCCAATCACAGCGGGAGCAGGGCTTGCCCCAATTTCAGGAAAAGGAAACGACGCACACGTACGTTGTTTCGCGCAGCTGGGCCACCCTACCACAGATGTATGTATGGTGGGCCATCCGGAAGAGGTTAACAAAAAAAAAGAATAATTGGTTGTGCCACCCTTGGCCGCAACAACTGCAGTGGAGCGTTTGCAATAACTGGCAATGAGTCTTGGCATTGCTGTGGAGGAATTTTGGCCCACTCTTTGCAGAATTGTGTTAATTCAGTCACATTGTGGGGGTTTTTCAGCACGAACGGCCTGTTTTAAGGTCATGATACAGCATCTCAATCGGATTGACTAGGCCACTCTGAAACCTTCATTTTGTTTTTTGTGAGCCATTCAGAGGTGGACTAGCTGGTGTGTTTGGATCATAGTCCTGCTGCATAACCCAAGTATGCTTGAGGTCAAGAACTGATGGCCGGACATTCTCCTTCAGGATTTTCTGGTAGAGCACAGAATTCATGGTTCCATCAGTGATGGCAAGTCATCCAGCCCCAGACCATCACACTACTACCACCACCACGTTTCCCTTGCTGGTATGATGCTCTTTTTATTAAATACTTTGTGTGTTTTATGCCAGATGTAACGAGACGCACACCTTCCAAAAAGTTCAACTTTTGTCTCATAAGTATACAGAATATTTGCCCAAAAGTCTTGGGGATAATCCAGATGTTTTTTGGCCTTTGTGTTCTATTTGGTCAGCAGTGGCTTTGGCCTTGGAGCTCTCCCATGGACGCCATTTTTGCCCAGTCTCTTTCTTATTGTTGAATCATCAACACTGACCTTACCCGAGGCAAGTGAGGCCTGCAGTTCTTTAGCTGTTCTGGGTTCTTTTATGACCTCCTGGATGAGTCTTCGTCGTGCTCTTGGAGTCCATTTGGTCAGCCGGCCACTCCTGGGAAGGTTCACCACTATTCCAAGTTGTCTCCGTTTGTGGATAATGGCTCTCACCGTGGTTCCCTGGAGTCTTAAACCCTTAGAAATGGCGCTGTAACCCTTTTCAGACTGATACATGGCAATTACTTTGTTTCTCATCCGTCCTTGAATTTGTTTAGATTGTGGCATGATGTTGCTTTTTGGGATCTTTTAGCATGCTTTATTTTGCCAGGTAGCTGCTCTTTAATGTAGTTGATGAAGTAAACCCTTCTATCCTTATTTTATCAAAGGAAGCTGCCATCTTGGCCTCTCTTTAATCTTTAGCTGCCATGATGTTGCGTATGTGATCGGGTATGATGCCAGCCATTGGATGGTTTGACAGTTTGGTTGAGAACACAACCAATATGACAGCTGCATTCCCGGCAAATGTGACTGTTTTGAAACTCTTAGGGCTAGTTTACACTTGCTTCAAAACATGTCTCGGACATGCTTCGTTAAAGCTCTCTGAATGCCAGTCAAAGCTCCAGTCACTAAAAAAAAAGGTTAGCTTACATTCCTGTTTACACATTGCTTTTGCTTGGTGCTTGGATGAGGCTTCGGTGGGGCTTGGCTGAGGCTTCGGTGGGGCTTGGCTGAGGCTTCGGTGGGGCTTGGCTGAGGCTTCGGTGGGGCTTGGCTGAGGCTTCGGTGGGGCTTGGCTGAGGCTTCGGTGGGGCTTGGCTGAGGCTTCGGTGGGGCTTGGCTGAGGCTTCGGTGGGGCTTGGCTGAGGCTTCGGTGGGGCTTGGCTGAGGCTTCGGTGGGGCTTGGCTGAGGCTTCGGTGGGGCTTGGCTGAGGCTTCGGTGGGGCTTGGCTGAGGCTTCGGTGGGGCTTGGCTGAGGCTTCGGTGGGGCTTGGCTGAGGCTTCGGTGGGGCTTGGCTGAGGCTTCGGTGGGGCTTGGCTGAGGCTTGGATGAGCCTTCGGTGGGGCTTGGATGAGCCTTCGGTGGGGCTTGGATGAGCCTTCGGTGGGGCTTGGATGAGCCTTCGGTGGGGCTTTGAAGCACCACTAAAGCTACATAGGGTATAATTTTTGAAGCAAAGCTGAAGCAAAACAAGAGCAAGGTGTAGACAGGACTGTAAGCTAACCATTTTATTTTGTGACCGGAGCTTTGACTGGCGTTCAGAGAGCTTTAACAAAGCGTGTCCAAGACCTTGTTTTGAAGCAAGTGTAAGTGTTATTCTGTGTTGAAGCCGAAGTAAGTGTAACTGAGCCTTTAAATTGATGGGTTTGCTTCCGCTTTAAGTGATTTCTTGATTCAACAGGGCTGGCAGTAATCAGGCCTGGGTGTGGCAAGTGTGAAATTTAACTCAACTTTACAAAAAATGTGGTTAATCCCAGTTCATTTGTGATTTAGCATGAATGGGGCAATTACTTTTTCACAAAGGACGAGGCAGCTTTTTTCCCTTTTTAATAAATTGTCATTTTAAATACTCCATTTTATATTTACTGGGATTATCTTTGTGTAGTAATAAAACTTGTTTGACAATCTGAATCATTTATGGGTGACAAATATGCAAAAAAAAAATCAGGAAGGGGGCAAATACTTTTTCAGGGCACTGAAGTAATGATGGGCGAGGGCCAACATCGCCGCCAGTGGAGAAGAGAGAACCGCGACGTCACTGGACAGAGCAAAAGACTGCAGCCCAAATGGTACAGTATGCATAAAGTGTTTTAGTCAAGAGAGTCTCTCAATTTTCCCCGAATGGTCAGTGTGACCGAGTCTCTTTAAAGGATATGTAAACATTTTTTTTTTTTGTTTAAAAAAAAAATAAAAATCTCGTACCTCCTTTGTGCAGTTGGTTTTGCACAGAGTGGCCCAGATCCTCCTCTTCTGGGGTCCCTTGGTGGCGCTCCTGGCTCCTCCTCCTTCTCGAGTGCCCCGCTGGAGAAGCGCGCTCCTTTGGGGCACCCTTGCGGCTGCGCTCTCATGTCCTGTTGCTGCGTCCATTGACACAGACAGCAGGGCTCGGCTCCGCCCCCCGCGTCATTGGCTTTCACAGCAGCAGGAGCCAATGGCTGCGCTGCTATCAATCTATCCAATCAGGACCCAAGACACCGGCTGGAGTGGGTGTGCTCCTCCCTGGCGCAGGAACGATCGGGCTCAGGTAAGTAAAAGCGGGGACTCTGGGGGGCTGGTGCACTACAAGAGGTTTTTCACCTCAATACATTTACAACCCCTTTAACCACTTTCAGACCGGACCAATTTGCTGGTCAAAGACCAGACCACTTTTTGCGATTCGGCACTGCGTCGATTTAACTGACAATTGCGCGGTCGTGCGACGTGGCTCCCAAACAAAATTAACGTCCTTTTTTTTCCCACAAATAGAGCTTTCTTTTGGTGGTATTTGATCACCTCTGCGGTTTTTATTTTTTGCGCTATAAACAAAAATAGAGCGATAATTTTGAAAAAAACGCATTATTTTTTACTTTTTGTAATAATAAATATCCCCCAAAAATATATAAAAAAACATTTTTTTCCCTCAGTTTAGGGCGATACGTATTCTTCTACATATTTTTGGTAAAAAAAATCGCAATAAGCGATTATTGATTGGTTTGCGCAAAAGTTATAGCGTTTACAAAATAGGGATAGTTTTATAGCATTTTTATTAATAATTTTTTATTATTATTTTTTTTACTAGTAATGGCGGCGATCTGCGATTTTTATTGTGACTGCGACATTGTGGGGGACCCATCGGACATTTTTGACACATTTTTGGGACCATTGTCATTCATACAGTAATCACTGCTATATAAATGCAGTGATTCCTGTGTAAATGACACTGGCAGTGAAAGGGTTAACCAGTGGGTGGCAGTGTAGGGGTTAAGTGTTCCTAGGGGTGTGTTACTAACTGTGGGGGGGTTGGGCTTTCATTTAGTGTACACTGATCTCTGCTCCAATCACATGGAGCAGAGATCAGCGTCACTAGTTGCTAGGCAGAATGGAAAAATTTTGTTTATACAGCATTTCCTCCATTCGGCCGCTCCGTGAGACGATCGCGGGGATGCCCGCGGCGATCGAGTCCGCGGGTCCCGCGACCGGACTCACGGGGGTCCCGACCAGTGCGGGAGCGCGCCGCCGGCGGCGCGCTCCCAATGGCACGGCGGCAACGAATATTGGACGTACATGTACGCCAATATGCCTGCCCGTGCCATTCTGTCGACGTACATCATCGTGCGCTGGTCGGGAAGTGGTTAAACTACATTGGCTTGTTTTAGACTGATGGGCACTTCGGTTAGATTAGTAGATAGGGAAATGTCTGCCTTTCCCGGCGTAAGTCATCAGAGCGTCGGGCCCAACAGCGATGGCCGCATACACGGTCCTATGCTCTTTTACTCGTCTCCACTTACAAAACAGAATACTTGCAGGAGCTCTCTCCTTGTCCTAAGGATACAAGAGCTACACGGTATGAGGAAGAGTGGCGCCCTCTTTTAGAAGTTTGGCGTACTTTTTCAGTCTAGGTGGCCTTACAGACAGACGTTGGACCAAACGGAAGGCATTTTTATATCCCATGGGCAGCTAAGGGAGCCTTTGGCAAACCTCACAGAGCTGTAGTGGGGGACTGCGGCAGGTGTTTGTGTTGTGCAGGATTTTCTAAAAGACCATTTCCCTTCTGGTTCCAAATACGCACGTTTCATGGGATCTCCAGATATGACCCTGCGAGGAAGTAGCTGGATATCCGTTGGAATCATTTTTTCCTCAATGTCTTTTTTTTTTTCATTTACAGAACTGTCTAGCAACCCCTCGCTGTCATCTATACTCATCCCGCCACACGCTCGAAACCAGGCCTCCGTGTCTACGCCCACAAACGCCACAGCGACATCAGGTGAGGATGCTCACATGTCTTCTCTATCTTATCCTCTATTTCAGTCTTTTGTTACACAGCCAGGAATATTAGTCTCAAAGCTGCCTAATGACCGGGATGTCCTTTGTGTATAGTCCCTGTGTGTATGTCATGAGATGGCGCACTCTTTCCTAGGATATGTGTGAGGGGGGAAAAAAAGTTTAACTGCAGAAAATATTTACAATAAGTTTTTTGTTTTGTTTTGTTTTTCCACCCAAAAGGGGACGCTCCACTTGTTTGCCTCCTCCCCGACCTCCGCTACCACATTTGGTACCTTAAAGCAGGAAGTGGGTACCTGGTTTTGACAGGTACCTGCTCCTACTCCCGGCTGAGTTTGTTGCAGCGAACCCAGCCAGAGGTTCGTCCACCCTCCTCCTCCTCCTTCCCCCGCCGCCAGGCCATTCACAAAACGCAGCGTGCTTCACGCATGCATAGTAGGGAACCCGGCTGTGAAGAAGCAAGGCTTCACTGCCCGTGTTGTGTCAAATACTGTCCCCCGTCGGATAGTGTCCCCCCTGTAAAGTGATTGCGCAGTACGGAGGACAAGAAGACGCCGAAGGTCTCCAAGTTCAAGCCCCACCATCCAAGTGGACATAGAGATAGAATAAAAAAATTGCAGAGTGAATTGAGGCCGTGCCCAAAGCGTGGCAAGTGAAGCTTGCCCGCGAGGGGCCCTCAAAATGCTACCGTATGTCCACTTGGATGGTGGGGCTTCAACCGGGACTCAGTGCGCAGGCGCCGTTCATCTTTGGAGACTTTTCAGAGTCTCCTTGTTCTCCGTACTGCGCAATCGCTGCACCTGCACAGTACGGGGTGGACACTAACCCGATGGGGGGGGGGGGGGGGGGGGGGACAGTTTTTGGCAGAACACCGGCTTCCCTTAGCCGAGATGGCGGCGGCACCCAAGAGCCGATTGAAAAGTTGGCTTGGGTGAAGGATTTGTGAACAGGTTTTTTCTGATGGAGCTTGGGGGCGAAGACACCACTGGATTTGTGGACAGGTAAGTGTCCTTATATTAAAAGTCAGCAGTTACAGTATTTATATTTTTTTCTGATGGAGCCTGGAGATCCACTTTGATGGGGAAAAAAATTTGAAATTTATCAAAGAACCAAAGAATTGATAAGTGTTTGCTATATATGTATATGAGAGATTACCATAAATAAATATGGAGAAGATTTACCAAAACGGGCGCTCACAGAATCTGGTGCAGCTGTGCATAGTAACCAATCCGCTTCCAGGTTTTATTGTCAAAGCTTAATTGAACAAGCTGAAGTTAGAAGCTGATTGGTTAGTATGCAGAGCTGCACTTGATTCTGTTTCCACCAGTTTTAGTAAATCCCCCAGCCGTGTGTCAGTTGATCTACGTCTTTGCAATAAAAGTTTGCATGTGTGTCAAAAGATATAAGGTGCAGAAACACAAAATCATTTTTAAAAAAAATAACCATTTTATTTGAGACGCATTAAAATACATATCCTTTTAAATAAATAAATAAAATAGTTATTTAAAAAAAAAAAAATTGTTGCGATTGTTGTGTTTGTATTAAAATCCCAATCCTTTCAATTCTTGATATACTATGCATATATAAGGGATGTGGTGCTAAATGACTCTCAGATGTCCAGCAAATAATGTTTCTCATGTGTGTCGAAAGACTTGAAACCTTATCAAATACCCAATGGCATGCTCCGATTCTTGAGAAACAGAACAGGATAGTAGAAGACCTGGAAGTGTGTGTGTAAGTGGTGTTGGCCCTGAATAGAATGAGAAAAATAGCCGCATGAGTGAAGACTTTGAGGTGTATGAGAGTGGAATTGGCATGCAAGGGTGTTCTGGAATTGAGGAGAACCATTAGAAAAGACCTGGAGGTGCAAGTTAATGATGTTGTCCTGGAAGGAACTTTCAAAGAAATGTAGCACTGTGAGAAAAGACCTGGGGGTGTGAGTAGGTGTTTTTCCCTGTAAAGATTTTCTCAAGAAAGGGAGCAGCAATGGAGAAGACTTGGAGGTGTGTGAAATTGGTGGTATCTTGGAAAGGCATTCTGTAGAAAGGGGAGAACCATGAGTACCTCCATCCTGGAGGTGTAATGGAGTGATTTTGATCTGGAAAGGCGTACTAGAGACCTGGAGGTGTAAGTGATATTGGCCCTGAAAGGAGTTCTAGAGAAGTGGTGCGGTAGAGGGACAGGACTGTGTGAAAGTGGTGGTTTCCTTGAAAGGCATTGTAGAGAAAGCGAGAACTTTGAAAGCTGATCCCGAGCGGTGTTTGGGTGGTGGAAAAAAGGGAGAACTATGAAAAATGATTCTGAGGTGTATGGGCAGTGTTGACCTGGAATGGCGTGCTACAGAATAGGAGAACCATGAGAGAAGACCCAGAAGAGTGAGTAAGTGGTGGTGGCCTGGAAAACTAGTCTAGACAAAGGGAGCACTATAGGAGAACACCTGGAGGTGAGTGTAAGTGGTGGCATGCTGAAACCGCATTCTGTAGAAAGAGAAAACGTAGAGGTGTGTGGAAGTGGTGTAGGTCTGGGAGGGTGTTTTGGAGAAGGTGAGAACCATTGGAGAAGATCTAGAAGTGTGTGGGAGTGGTGTTGACTATGGTAGAGAGTGATAAGATGTCCCAGGAGCCACACATCAAGTCATCACCCTCGGGACACCTAAGCACTCTCTACCATTGCTTGAAGCATAGATGAGCTTCCTTCCTGGCCAGCACCCACACTGTGGGGCAAAGGACTTCATTAACCATACAGCCTGAGCGGCTCACACGCATATCTTGGTTCGCAGTGGTGTTGGCAAGGAAGAGCATTCTGGAGAACGAAAGAATCATGAGGGTAAACCTTATGCTGTGTGGATTTGTTGACCTTGAAAGGAATTTTAGAAAAAAGGAGCAATATGGGAGAAGACCCGTAATGGTTTGTAGGTGGTCTAAGCTTGTAAGGCCATTTTGGAGAAAAGGAAAACCGTATGACAAGTCCTGGAGGTGTGAGCATATGTAGTGTTGGCCTGGAAGGAAATTCTTGGAGACTCGGAGAAGTGTGAAAGTGATGGTTTTCTGGAGAAAGGGAGGACCATGAAAGAAGTGGAGGTGTGTGGGAGTAATATAGGCCTTTGAGGGCATTTTTGAGAAAGTGGGAACCATAAGAGACGACCCGGTGGTATGTGGGAGTTGTGTTGACCTGGAAGGGTTCTCCAGAAAAGGAGAACGTGGCGTTTGTGCTGGAAAGGGAGTTATAGAGAAAGGTAACAGCATGGGAGAAGACCTGGAGGTGTGTAAAGGTGGTAAGTGGTTTGAAGGTTCTGCTTGGCTGACCAGAGACGAGATATAAGGATGTATCGGGCTTCTGAATAATTTTTCATGTTAGTATTTTATATCCTGTAGATGGGTTATAACTAGTGCGGTCATTATACTTGTTCTGCCATCTCTTGGCCATCCTCCTCACCCATCTTCATTCTCTTCCAGATTCAAATGCTGGGGATCGCGGGCCGACCAACAATGCAGCGTCAGCATCAGCCTCCAACTCCTCCTGAGCCAATAGCAAAGCATGTTCTGCGCACGGGCGAGAAGGAAAACGGGCAAAGTAGCAAGAGGGTGGGGAATGAGAGATGGGGTGGAGCGCGCACACACCACACCCCTATCCCTGGACTCTCCCGCTAGACACTGGCCACATCTATCAAGGAAAAAATATATATATATACATAACTGTAAAGACACGCCATCCTGTCAATTTTAGTGGTTCAGTTTTTTTATTATTATAATTATTATTATTGTTATTTAACCTTGTAAAATATCTATAAATACAGGTTTTTCTTTTCCTTTTTTTTTTTTTTTTTTTGTTTAATTTTTTTTGTTTTGTTTTTTTAACTTGCTCCGTAGGAGTTTTCTGGGTGAGGGTGGAAGGGGCAGCAACGCCGGTTCCCCTCTTTCCTAGGCAGGTGCTGGTCATTGTCATTTTTCCAGTGCCCCAGTCTATGTAATGAGAAGTCGCTGCCACGCTTACACCTTTCGGACCCCCGCCAGTCGCTGCCAAGGGTTTTTGGCAGGTGGGACTGGCGCCCTGGCACCATCTCCCTGAAATCTGTTTTCGGAGTGCCTTATTGCGCAAGATACGTGCACCCTTCCACTGCGCAGTAACCCTGATGTCCATCCCAGGCGATGCTGATCTGCCAACACACAGAGCGTGTAGCGGTCTGGGGGGTGCTTGGGGCAGTTGGACCATTTTAGTGTTTGATGGCTAGATTTTTCACCTGCCTGAAGACTGCGTTTCTGTTCTAGATCAAGCCACGTGGGGTTGCTGTACCATTCAGAATAGCTTCAGCAATTTGCAGACCTCCAGTGCTAGTCCCTGACCCCCCAGTAGCAGCCCTTGGCCGGGTTTATTTAAGTGAGGGTTCTGTTAAAGGTTGTGCAAGCAACAATTAAACTCTTGTTTCGCTTTTCAGAGACCGGTCTTGTTGGGGTAAGTTCTACCATAGACACCCGTTCCCTTCTGTATCTGTGGCCCCTCCACCCATTGGGGCCCATTTGCTGAAAATCCCTCAGACCTTACGCAGCCCACATTAATGAATTTGAGGGGTGCTCATCGTATCACAAGAGGCAAGAGTATAACCGTCGATTTAACCATGGAACAGACAACACTTGCCTCCCCCGCATGGGTTGTCCGCGGGCATTACGTCTGTGTCTCTGGGACTGGCCGGCCAGCGCTGTGCGTTGCCCACCCCATCTGCTTCTGTTGTCTCCCTTGTATTAAATATTGAGCTGGGAGCCCACAGCCACTGCCCCGCTGCTGTCATTTAGGTGAATCGAGGGCATCTGTCTAAGCTTTGCTGATGCAGTGACGTTATTGGGTTACAGGCAGAGTATGGCGGTATAGAGCGTCCTGTGTGATACGTATGCTAGACATTTGTGGTGTACTTGTCCTGCAGTGTGCTAAGCTGTTCTATACTTCCCCCCCCCCCCCCCCTCCTGTTGCTATCCTGGTAGACCTTGTTTATTACTCCACATGTGTCTGAGCCCCCCTCGCCCCTTCATGGGATTGTCGTGGATCATTTCTTCCACCTTTTATGGTTAATTTCTTCCACATTGGCTTCCGTTTGTTAATATACATGTGGAAGTTTACAAACGACTGGGGTGGGACTTTCCTATCGAAAAGCATCTGGTGAAAGAGCATAACTATTGAACGTTATGCAGTAGGTACTAGTCAACCTCTGAGAAATGCCAACACCTCTGTGGCAGCTTTTATCTATCAATGTCTGATCAGGCTCTGATCTGCATTGGTCAGACTTGAAGCCCCTTACAACTCTAGTGGCAGACCCATGGTGTGTATGTGGGCTGCCCAGGCTACAAGGAAGTGTAGTCCTGTGCCTGCTGCTGTGAGTGCTGGCCCGGAAAGGAGCCTGCTAACGCTCCAGGCAATGGTAGATAAGAGCTGAAGATCCTCGGGAGCCATACATCGGAACAAGACCTGCTGTGAAAAAGTGGCAGCGTCAGCCTGGCCACGACTCCCAGTGTGTTTTACTCGGCCCACCAGAGCTTACTCATGGAGATGGAGCCAATGTGGAGAACACTTGTTACTAAATCCACAATAATTTATTTCATTTTCCAGACTTGCGTATTTTTGCAGGTTAACCATCTAACATATCTTTTTTGGCTTTGAACCCACACCAAGTGTTAGTGGTGCCAACCCAGGCTCCTATCTGTCCAGGTCCAGAGTGACTCGCACTTAAAGCTTAGGTCCACCAAATTTTATTTATTTTTTTAAAGTCAGCAGCTACAAATGCAGCTGCTGACTTTTAAAATATGGACACTTTACCTGTCCAGGGTGCCCGCGATGTCAGAACCCGAAGCCGATCTGGCTCTTGGGTGCTGCTGCTGCCATCTTTGGTAAGGGATTCAGGAAATGAAGCCTTGCGGCTTCTCTTCCCTGTTCCCTACTGAGCATGCGCGAGTCGCTCTGCGCAATGCAGATGGTCCCTGCTGTCTCTGGGACCCGTGTGTTTCCCAGCAGACAACAGTGGGGGGAGGTGTAGATTCAGGAGTCTACTCCCGGAAGTGGGTGCAAATACCTGTATTATATAGGTATCTGCAGCCCCCTCCCCCCCTGAAACGGAGGGGGGTTCCCGAAAAGTGGAGGTTCCATTTTTATGTGAACCTCCGCTATGAGTGCAGGCTGGGAAAGAGCGTGTCTTGGCTCAGTGGCTGCAAGCATGAAAACTGGGAACGCCCCAGGATCCATATATCCAGGAAAATTCTGCTGTATCTGTAGTAAAAAATAAAAATAAAAGCCTCGGCTCAGACTCCATCCTGGCCATGGCCACCGACGCGTTTCAACCAAGGGCGAAACACGTCGGGGCCTGGCCTGGATGGAACCTGAGCTGAGGCTGTTTACACTGGGTTATTGCTGGATGTATGGCTCCTGGGGATGTTCCTTTTTTTTCCCATCTTTATCGCGTCTAGAATTGGCACAAAAAGTAAAGATTCCACCATCACATTGAGCAACAAAGCATACGTTCTTCGTCTATTTTGCACTATCCCAGTTCTAATCCTCTGCTGCCGGCAAACTGCGGTTATTCGTTTTCGTCCTGTTAAGCGTGTTTTAAAAATAGGCTTCTTTCGACATTTTTTAGAGTCGCTGTGTCATTTTACACAATCTCTTCTCAAAAATTGTCCCCCCCCCCTCCCCCAGGTTTTAGTCACTAGGTGACCATCTGCTTCCATCGAGGCATGTTTGGGTTATTTAGAGACCGCCAGAAACTACCGCGACTTTAAGGCTTGGTTCACACGTCTGGCTGCGGTTTGGAGTCCGGTGTGGTGTTTTGTTCACCGATTCAGGTGCGAATATTTACTTGAATTCGCACCTAAGCCACACCCAAGAATCGCACACAACCCCTTTTCAGAAATGGACCACGGCCGCCCCAGACATGTGAACAGGGCTCCACTGAAAACCGGTCCGATTTGCATGTTATGCGAATCGGATGCATTTTTAAACGCATCCAATTTGCATATATGTGAACCGAGCCTAAATATTATTTTAAAACTGTGTAAAACTGTATCAGATTTTTTTTACCTCCTGATCTTGATAAAGTGAAACTGCTACAACGGTCTGCCAGTTCTGAAGCCCCCCCCCCCCTAGATCACCGTACTGTTTTATTAGCACACAGGGAGGGGTTGTAATATTTGCAGCGGGAAGGTTGGGCTGTCCACTATCAACAGATTTTATTGCTTTTTTTTTTTTTTTTTTTTCCCCTGTGCAAAATAAAAAAAAAATATATATATACAAATTGCAATAATAATTTTATTTTTTATTTAATTTTTTTTTATTATTTTCAAGTCTTACGTGGGTTGGAAAGGGATGTGACGGCGACGTGCTTCAGAATGTAGCTTTCAGCCGTGATCGACTCCTCTATAGAATATATACATATATATATATTTTTTGCTTCGCCTGTAATATCGCTTCGACGTGTGTTCTTCTTTTTTTTTTTTTTTTTTTTTTTCCCCCCCACCCCGATGGACAGCTTGGCTAACAAACACAATTCAGCCAGGGGAACGTTCCAGCAAAAACTATGTGTATTAAAAAAAAAAATGGGAATAAAAAAAAAAAAAAAAAGCAAAACAAAAGGCAAAATCTCCACAACTACAACTGGTAATCTCTGAAATATCGCATTCACGAAAAAAGAGAAAAAAACAAAAAAAAAAAAAAAAAAATGTGTATAACATTACTACTTGAATGCCTTTGTGACTGAAAGTTTGTTTTATTTTGATCTCCGCTGTGCCCCCCGAAAATCCCCAAGACAGCGTCGAGGTCCCATGTTTTTTTTTTTTTGTTTCCTTTATTTGTTTTTTTTTTATTTTATGTCAGAATGTATGCCTGATGTCCTCTGCCCACCTTGCCTACCCCCCCCCCCCCCCCTTTCTTCCCCCAATATCTCCTTTTCCTCTTTGTAAATACATTTTGTTCTGTGTGACACAATTCCGGAAATAGTTACCTGGTATATGTAATTTGCATTAAATAAAAAAGAAGAGAAAAAGTAGGTTTTAGTCTGGAAATGAAATAATAAAAAAAAAAAAACACAAAAATATAAAAAAAGACAAATGTGAAGAGTGAAATGATTGATAAAATGTATGGATTTGATGCTGATTGGAGTTTCTTACGATTGATAAGCCAGCTGACCGTCTTCAAGCTTCAGCAGCCTTTCTCAACCATATTTAACCTTGCAGAACCCTTGAAGTAACTTTCTGGTGTCAGGGAAGCCCTGCTAATAATTATATCTACTAGTGGTGCGCCGAAAGGAAAATTCTAGATAGAAAACCAAAAATTCAGGATGCACTTGGCCGAAAACCGAAACCAAAATGGAGTTTTGTTTAACAAAAATATATATTTCTTATATATAATTGTTGTATTTTACTTTTTAATTAATATCATGAATTTATTTTTGGACGTTATTGGCACCTTTTTCTTCTATTTTCAAAACGCAGATAACCCTATTTTCGGCAGTCATTATCAGCACCTTTTTTTTTTTTTCTTCTATCGGCACAAGGCTGATAACCCTATTTTCGCTCCCCTATATCGGTGCATCCCTAATGTCTACAGGTCATAGTACATTTGTGCAATGTTCCCATTTCCAGAGAGTTATAATGATCATTTGGTGACGGTGGTAACTTATCTGACATACTGTATATAATATCCTCCACTCTTCAGGGAATACTTCCCATTTAGGAGGTCAGATACTGATGTTGAAGGAGAAGACCTTTCCCCACGTTGGGCGCCAAAAAAAAAAAAAAGATTGTCCTAACTCACAATTTCTGTTCCAACTCCTCCTAAAGGTGTTCAGTAGGGTCAAACCATGTCTTTATGGAGCTGGCTTTTTGTATGCAGGAGACCGGTCATGCTGGAACAGAAAAGGACCTTCACCAAACTGTGGCCATTTAGTTGGAAGAGCACACGTCTTTTGTATGTGGATGTCAGTAAAGATTGCATGGATGTGTGCTTGGGACACAAAAACAGTCCTGCTGTGCTCGGCTGCTGGGTCTAGGGGTGTGTGGTGCAGTCAACCCTTTTGTATGGGATGTCCATAGCCTTGTTGCCTTCCTCAGAACAATGGGTGGCCTTGGAACTGAAACAAAGAAGGGAGGGTGCACTGACCTTGTGCGCTACCAAAAATTAATTTGATGAAGGTAAAACCACTCGCTATTGGTTTGATATGCATGTTTTTTTTTAACAGAAGGAATTTTTATTAAAATATAGAATTCAGTTACATGTTATGCATATCAAGTGTTACAGGGTACAGTGATAATCAGCAAAACGGTATAGTTGCTCAAGAGAATCGTATGCTAGGACTAGAACAGAATTCGTCCATAAAGTATATTACTTTCAGGATTATTTCTCAAAATGGTTTGAGCATAGGTTAAGTTCCAATATCTTTCTCACGAGAATCAAATCTCCTTGGTAAGGTAAACAGACATCATATACCTATTGGTACTAAAGGACCCAAGTCAAATTGGCATATATTACGTTTGACGGGGAAAAGGGTTGGGGGGGGGGGGGGGCGTCCATGATGGCATCCGATTACAATAGACAGGGAAGCTGGGGGGGGGACCCCCTCCTAGGGTAAGGATAGGAATGGTGGGGGAGGAACCCCTTCTGTGCCTATACTATGAGGCCTCTTGTCTCCACTTAAGACGACCAAATTTTATGAAATTTCTTAGGGCAGTTACAACCCATGTAGGCCAGTTTATAGAGGGGGGAGGGCAGCATTCACCAGGTCCCGCCAAGTGGAAACCCGAGGGGATTCTGCCTTTTTCCACTGGAGCAAAATAGTTTTCCTGGCATAGAATGCCACATAGAAGATGAATACTTTTTTTTATAGGTACTAGTGGACAGATCGTCTGTGATACCCAGCAGTAGAATCAAGGGATCTAGCCCAACAGACACCCCACTTATTGAAGTGATGTCGTCGGCCACCTTTTTCCAGAACTCTTGTATTCGCGGACAAAGCCATACCATGTGTATGTAGTTGCCAATACCTCCATCACACTTGGGATATATATCAGATGTGTTATACATTAGTGCCAGCCTTTTGGGGTGTGTAATGTACCCTCTGAAGGAATTTTAGCTGTACAAATCTGTCCTTTGCGGAGATCATAAGAGGAATAATCTGGTGTAGGACCTCAGACCAATCCTCCTCAGTCAGCTATTTTACCTTTGTTAAAATTATTTATGGTAATGCACAAGGTCGATGCCCCCTTCCCTTCTTTTTATTCATTACATACCCTGGCAGAATTTATGATTTCTTGGCTGTTTTTCAGAGAATATAAATAACACAAAAACTTTTCTTTCATTCATGGTCGGTGTTTGGCTAAAGCCATTTATTATCAATCCACTGCGTTAACTCTTTTTAAATCATAATCACAACAGAAACTACCCAAATGACCCTGATCAAAAGTTTACATACCCCAGTTCTTAATACCGTGTATTGCCCCCTTTAATATCAATGACAGCTTGAAGTATTTGTGGATGAAGCTCTTTATCTTCTCAAATGGTAAAGCTGCCCATTCTTCTTGGCAAAAAGCCTCCAGTTCCTGTAAATTCTTGGTCTGTCTTGCATGAGCTGCACGTTTGAGATCTCCCCAGAGTGGCTTAATGAGATTGTGGTCAGGAGACTGAGATGGCCACTCCAGAACCTTCACTTTATTCTGCTGTAGCCAATGACTGGTTGACTTGGCCTTGTGTTTTGGATCATTGTCATGTTGGTATGTACAAGTACTTCCCATGCACAGCTTCCTGGCCGATTAATGCAAATGTTCCTCCAGTATTTTTTGATAACATACTGCAGATGGAGTGTCCTAAAGAAAGATTTTTGGGACTTGGGAGCTAAATTGAGGAAAAGGACCTCCAATGTAGTATTCCCAGGAACACTACCGGTACATCGAGCCACACCAGAAAGGCATAGGGAGATTAGGGAATTAAACAAGTGGCTAAAGAGCTGGTGTAGTAAGGAGGGGTTTGGGTTCCTGGAGGACTGGGCCAACTTCTCATTAGATAACCAGTACTATAGAAGGGATGGACTGCACCTAAATGAGAAGGGTGCAGATCAGCTGGGAATGAAGATGGCCAAAAATTTGGAGGGGTTTTTAAACTAGGCAATGGGGGGAGGGTCCAGAGGTAGAGATAGTCAGCGAGGAACATATTCCAGAGGGTAGTATTGGGTGCATTAGTGGTAGGTTGACTAAAGCACCTAAATCCAAGCTAAGTATAGTAACAAGTCCTAGTAGCAATCTCGGAACACCCAATAAGAGGCACAGTATGCGACCGGTCTAAACTACGTGGCATGTTCACCAATGCCAGGAGCCTGGTGGACAAGATGTGTGAACTAGTGATACTGTTGTACAAGGAGGATTTGGATTTTTGTGGGAATTTCAGAGACCTGGTTCAACAGCTCTCATGATTGGCTGGCAACCATTCAAGGGTATATCCTTTATCGCAAGGATAGAGAGAGTAAAAAAGGGGGAGGGGTATGCCTATATATCAAGAATAATGTACAAGTGAATGTGAGAGATGACATCACTAAGGGAGCTAGGGAGGAGGTGGAGTTGTTATGGGTAGAGCTCCAAAAGAATGAAGGGGAAAATACTGAGAAGCATGCTATAGGCCCCCCAACCTGAGGGAGGAGGGGGAGACGGACCTCCTATCACAATTTGGATTAGCAGCAGGGATGGGAAGTATCATAATGGGGGATTTTAATTGTCCAGACAAAGACTGTGGACGTATGGAACCACGCATTTATATAAGGCTCACCAGTTCCTAAATGTCTTGCAGGGCAATTTTATGGGTCAGATAGTAGATGCACCAACTAGAAATAAAGCGTTACTGGATTTACTGATTATCAACAATACAAACCTGATCACGGATGTGGAATTACTGGGTAATTTAGGTAACAGCGATCACAGGTCAATTGGCTTCAGTATAAATCACACAAATAGAAAACATAAGGGGAATACAAAGACACAGAATTTCAAAAGAGCCAACTTCCCTAAACTACAAACCTTGCTAGAAGGCATAAACTGAGATACAATTAGGAGCAAAGAACGCCGAGATTGGTTTGCTTTAAGAGCATATTACATAAGGGCATTAGCCAATACATCCCATTGGGTAATACATTTAAAAGAGCGAACAAAAGTCCTGGATGGCTTAACTTCAATGTAAAAATGCATATAAAAGTAAAGGAGAAGGCCTTCAAAAAAATACAAGGTTGAGGGATCATCATCAGCATTCAGACTTTATAGAGAATGCAACAAGAAATGTAAAGGTTCAATAAGGATGGCTAAGATAGAACATGAAAGACATATAGCGAAGGAGAGCAAAAAAAAAAAAATCCCAAGAAATTCTTTAAGTATGTAAACCGTAAAAAAGGGAGGACAGACCATATTGGCCCCATAAAGAATGAGGAAGGACATCTGGTTGCCAAGGATGGGGAGATGGCAAAGGTATTGAATTTTTTCTTCTCCTCAGTCTTCACAAGGGAATCGGGGGGCTTCAGTAACCAAAACTGCAGTGTTTATCCTCATGACACATCACAGGAAGCAACTCAATGGTTAACAATGACAGAATTAAAATTAGACTTGGGAAACTTAACATTAATAAATCACCGGGACCAGATGGCTTGCACCCGAGGGTACTTGGGGAACTCAGTCAAGTAATTGCCGGACCATTGTTCCTAATTTTTACTGACAGTCTATTGACTGGAATGGTATCAGCTGATTGGAGAAAAGCCAATGTAGCGCCAATGTTTAAAAAGGGCCCAAAATACATCCCTGGGAGTTACAGACCAGTTCTAACATCAATAGTATGTAAACTCTTGGGGATGATAAGGGACTGTATACAAGATTTTAGTAATGAGAATGTTATTAGCAGTAATCGGCATGGATTCATGAAGAATCGTTCTTGCCAAACCAATCTGTTACCCTTCTATGAGGAGGTGAGTTACCATCTAGATAACGGAAGGCCCGTAGACGTGGTGTATCTGGATTTCTCTTTCGTTCATTAACGGACACAGCTACTTTAAATCTTGACCATAAGGTTATCATGCCACCTGCAGGAGAGGATTAGGCAGAACATGTAAAAACAGCAGAACTGCATAGCTCTGCCCAGGGGGTGGTCCCTCTGGCTATAACCCCTCAGCCTGCTTCCTGCAGCTCGGTTTTTTTCTGCCTAGAGAAGGAGGACCTAGGCTCCCTGAAGGGACCATTGGTACTGGGGATTTTTTGATTTTTCCGCAAGATTTTGACCCTGTGATCTTCTATCAACAGCCGGCTGGGTGACAGGCTGGGACATGTAGATCCTTGTAGTCTCCCCAGCCTGGACATCGAGCATGAGCAGGCCCTAGCTATGCGCTAGGTCAGCCACAACATGCCCCTTCTGCTCCAGGGGCGGCCGGTGAGCTACATGCTCCGGGGCACACATATGACCGGGCTACTGCTGTCTGTGTCACAGTGTGCCGTGGCCAGCAGCCACCCCGTACTGCTCGGGAGATGGGTCTGTGGTGGAATGCCTCCAGCCATACCGACCGGATGGGTAAGTACAGCTCTCCCTGCATTGGCAGGATGGAGCAGCTGGACATTCCCTGGGAGGTTGATTAAGGGGTCTCTCGCTCTCCCTATCCGTTTTCCCTCCTCCCCCTGCGGGGGACGCTGCATGACTGGGCATGAGGTGTGGTGTATGTACCTGGGCCGGAGGTCCTCCGGGGAGGGGGGGGGGACTCTGATCCTTGACAGGGGCTGCACTGTTTGGGTCTGTTTGTGGTCTTTTGCCCTTTTTTCTCTGCTGTGAGGTGCCTGTGTAAAGTATTACCTCAATGTGCTGCCCCCATTTTCCGGCAGCCGCAGCCATTTTTCTGTAGTCTTTTTGCAGAGCATGACTGTCAGCCATTTTCAAGAGGTCTGGCGGCCATTTTCCTGGTGTTTTTCTGTACAAGAACGAGTGGCGGCCATTTTCTTCTAGCCTCAGCTCATTTTTACCTCTAGTGCTGGGTCATTTTACCTCAGAACAGCGCGGTTTTTCTCTCTGGGCACCTGTGACTAGACACAGAAGACAGCGGTCAGCGGCAGAACGGCACAGCACTCGGTCAGGGTGGTGAGTCCTTTGGTGGGGCCCCCTCAGTCTGTGAGCAGCTAGAAGGGTGGGATTGTGTACCTAGTCCTAAGTCCCCAAGTGTGGCAGACGAGGTGGGTCAGCATGGCATCAGAAGCTGGAGCTTCTTCCCCAGATATCCCTGTAATTGCAACCGGCTCACCAGCAGATAATGCAGTGCCTATAGATGCTTTGTCAGCGGTCCTGGAAACGTTCGTTGCCAGGGTGGAGGCGGCATGTGGGCGCAAGGGGGGTAAAAAACGTCCCCTGCCCCCGTCTTCTGATTCAGACTCGGGGGCCCCGCGGTGTTTCAGGGGCTGGATACCGGGAGGTCAATGACCACCGGAGGAACCATCCATTTTTTTTTAAGGAGGCTCTCCTCAAAGGGATAACGCAACTCTGAATTAAGGGAGGCTGTGGCGATCACCATGCAAACTCTACTGAAGTTTGGTTGGGTGCTGAACCAAAAAAAGTTGGTGCTTGTGCCCACTCAACGCCTGGAGTACCTGGGCTTGGTGCTGGACTCCGTGGAAGCTAGAGTTTCTCCCTTCAGATAAGCTGCAAACTCTCCGAGCCGCGGTGAAGTTATTGATAAACCGCAGGTGGTCGTCGCTGAGCTTCTGCATGCGAGTTCTGGACCTCATGGTAGAATCCTTCGAGGCAGTACCATATGCCCAATTTCACACCAGAGTCTTGCAGAAGGAGATCCTGTCCAACTGGGACAAATCTATCCCTGGATCATCAGATTCGCGTGAGCCAGTTAGTCAGGGATTCCCTCCTCTGGTGGCTGAGGGCCCCAACCCTTCGGTGCGGGAGATCGTTCCTTCCTAGCCATTGGACGGTGATCACAACAGACGCCAGCCTGACCGGCTGGGGGTGGAGTGCTGGGGGTACAGTCGACCCAGGGCCTCTGGTCGCAGGAAGAATCCCAGTTGTCAATCAATGTGCTCGAACTTCGAGCGATCAGGCTATGCCTCTCCACATGGTCAATGAGGCTACAGGGGCGTCCAATCCGGATCCAGTCAAACAACTGCACGGCAGTGACATATGTCAACCATCAAGGAGCTCAGCCGCAGCACGGAAGGTCGCTCACATCCTCCAGTGTGTAGAGCGACACGTGCTGGCCCTGTCGGCCTTATACATCCCGGGCATAGAAACATAGTTCGACATGTAGTCCCTCCAGTTCGACCACCCCTACTTCCATGGGATCTGAACCTGGTGCTATCGACGCTTCAGAAACATCAGTGAAATTCCCTTGTTGACTCTTTCCCAGAAAGTTGTCTTTTTAGTGGCTATTACATCTGCCAGGAGGGTTTCTGAGTTGGCGGCCTTGTCTTGCAAGTCGCCCTATCTGGTTATCCACAAGGATAAGGCGGTGCTACGTCCACGCCCTTCTTTTCTTTCAAAGGTGGTTTCGGCTTTTCATCTTAATGAGGACATTGTATTCCCATCCCTTTGTCCTAAGCCGACACATCCTAAAGAAGTTGCCCTACATTCCCTGGACGTGGTTCGGGCTCTGAGGGTATATCTGCTACGGCTCCCTTCAGGAAGTCAGAATCTGTTTCGGTGACCGGTCCGAAAAAAGGTTTGGCGGGCTTGTCGACCACCATTTCCCAGTGGATCAGACAGATTGTAGTCCAGGCTTACACCTCGTCACGGCCCATTCCACCAGGGCAATTGGGTCCTCATGGGCTTTTCGACATCAAGTGTCTGTTTCCCAGGTTTGTAAGGCGGCGACTTGGTCGTCTGTTCACACTTTTAAAAAAATTCTACAAAGTTGATGTAAGCGCATCTTCGGATGCTTGCTTTGGCCGCAAACTTTTACACAGGCGGCTGTGTAAAAGTTGCAATTTACACCTTTTTTTTTTCTTTTTTAATAAAAGTTACAATTTTGTTGTAAAGCTATTTTTGATGCATACGTTGGCCGTAAGTTCTGGTGCGGCCTTTTTCAGATGGCAACTCCTCCGTTGAGGCATTCCTCTAGTTGTGGGTGAAGTTATGTTTTGCTGTTTCCACCCCTTGTTTTGACGCTGATTGAGGACGTCCCTACGGTCAAGATTTAAAGGAGCTGTGTCTGTCAATGAACAAAAGAGAAAATAGGATTTTTGTACTCACCGTAAAATCCTTTTCTCTTTAGTTCATTGAGGGACACAGCACCCAGCCCTTCGATTTTACGTGGTACTGCTTGTTGACGTACTGAGCTGCAGGAAGCAGGCTGAGGGGTTATAGCCAGAGTGACCGCCCCCTGGGCGGAGCTATGCAGTTCTGCTGTTTTTACATGTTCTGCCCTGTCCTCTCCTGCAGGTGGCATGATAACCCTATGGTCAAGATTTAAAGGAGCTGTGTCCATCAATGAACGAAAGAGAAATCTAGATACACCACATCTACGGGCCTTCCTTTATCTATATGGCAACTCGCCTCCTCATAGAAGGTTAATAGATTGGTTTAGCAAGAACGATTCTTCATGAATCCATGCTGATTACTGCTAATGATAACGTTCTCATTACTAAAATCTTGTATATAGTCCCTTTATTATCCCCTCCAAGAGTTTACGTACTATTGATGTTGGGCCATCTGGTCTCTAACTCCCAGGGATGTATTTTGGGCCCTTTTTAGGCTAGGTTCACATTGCAGCGATGCGGGAACGCCGCAAATCCCGCATCGCATACCTCCCGGCGGCAGTTCACACTGCCCTATGCGAACTGCTGGGAGTGTCAGTGAAACGTTAATGACACCCCCAGATCAGTTTGCATATCGCAGTGCGATCTGCAAACTCGGACAGGAATCGGATCGCATGGTGTGAACACCCATGCGATCAAATTCTGCTGCGGACCAATAAAAGGGTCCTGTGCGAGTTTGGGCCGGGTGCGATGCAAATTCAGCCATACTATCTGTATGGCTGGACTCGCATCGCACAGAGATCGGATGTGATTTTCACTGCAGTGCGGTGCGAATCACATCTGTTCTAATAAACCGCTGCAGTGTGAACCCAGCCTTAAACATTGGAGCTACATTGGTTTTTCTCCAATCAGCTGATATCATTCCAGTCAATAGACTGTCAGTAAAAATTAGGAACAATGGTCCGGCAAGTACTTGACTGAGTTCCCCAAGTATCCTCGGGTGCAAGCCATCTGGTCCCGGTGATTTATTAATGTTAAAGCGGACCTCTACCCTAAAGTGAAAGGTCCGCTCATCGGAACCCTCCCCCCCCCCCTCCGGTGCCACAATTGCCACCTTTCAGGGGGGAGGGGGGTGCAGATACCTGTATAATCCAGGTATCTGCACCCAGTTCCGGGACAAGCTAGCTGCAGATGCCCCCCTGTTGTGTTCTGGGAAACACAGTTCCCAGGACACTGCATGGACGAGTGGAGACGCGTAGTGTGTCTCACGCATGCGCAGTAGGGAACCGGGCAGTGAAGCCTCAATGCTTCACTTCCAGATTCCCTGACAGAGGATGGTGGCGTGTATTACATGTTCTGCCTAGTCCTCTCCTGAAGGTGCCGTGAGAACCCTATGGTCAAGATTTAAAGGAGCTGTGTCCGTCAATGAACTTCAGAGAAAAGGATTCCCCTGATGAAGTCATGTGACAGTTACGAACACGTGCGGAAACCCGGGGCACCGGAAGTGACGTGGGCGAGATTGCAGCTCGTTTGTTATATGCCTGTTTAATACTTCTTATTGTGAGTACCTTGATTTTACCTTTACTGTTTTGTCTATAAACATTTGGAAATACTACACTATTGTGCATCCCTCCTTACATCACCCCCATGCCCCATTGTGAGGTTCATTGGATGCGGACACACCAGGGACAATAGCGGGGGACTGCACCAGCACTTTGTCATTTTATGCTGACACTGCTAATATACAGCCACTTTTCTACCTTGCACCTTATATGGACACTACTTCTCTTTTTTGCTTTCACCTATAAGAACATTTGCAGAATATACCTAATATGGAGGAAACTTTTTTATTTTTATATGCCTTTTAGGATTTTAGCTATTCCTTCAGGAATTATTGCAATGGTAGTGCACCTTCTTTTTGAGCACCGGTTTTTCACTTCCTGTGCACACCATAAGGATATATTTCCTACCGCTGTTCTACAAAGAATCTTTTGAGTGTTTGATAAACTTTTATTGTCTTATTGATACACTTTTATTGTCTTATTGATACACTTTTATTGTTTTATCCGAAGAAATCGCAGGGCATGCGACACGTTTTTATACTGCCGAGGACTGGATATATATTTGACCTTTGAACATTGCCTCTTTCAACCATATCTTTCATTGAGCGCCTTTGCACTTTATTACGCACAGTATTTAGGTTCATAGCACAGCACTATCTTCAAAAAAAATAAATAATAATAATTCATGTGTGGATTGTTTTTCAGAGGAGTAGCAGCCTTTTTTTCAGGCTGTATTCATGCACAATGCAGAGCTGCCGGCACGATTCACTGAACTGGCAGCTCTGCATTGCTGGCATGTGGTTGGGCAGTGTGGTGCGTGATTTAGCGCATCACATTACTCTTTTTTTTTTATTTTTTTTTTTTTTTGAAGGAACTTTATTTGAAGTGTAAAAAAATGTACACCTCATTCGGGGTAATGTAGAGCAGTGAGACGCATTGCGCTGCTGTAGAGTGCAGTGCGATTCGGCATGGTGCGCTATGATAAAATGCAGCATGCTGAAGTGCAGCCATATGCTGCGTTGCAGGGTGAATGGGACACACAGGAAACGGTTGCTTCCTGAGTGTCCCTGATATGACAGACATTTTACAATGCGGTAAAACATCTGTCATGCTATATAGTGTAAATTAGGCTACATTCACACCGGTGGTGATTAGGGCTGGTGCGATTTGCATGCGGCAGTACCTCCTGCAGCTCTCAGCAGGTAGGTGCGGCTGCCGGTGGCTGCACCTATTCATGGCTCTCTCTGCGCAGCCAGTGATTACTTGGGGTGAGCGTTGGTGGACACAAAGTGCATGCAGCAGCAATCTCTATAGCAAACAGGGCTGACAGCCGCATGTACCCACTGACAGCCGCAGAAGTAAATGCTGCTACAGTGCACACCGACCCTAATCACTAGTGTGTGAATGTGACCTCAGTCCTCAAAGACTTGGAGCAGAGGAAGATCCATCTGCAATTGTCCGTTGGGTTTAGACACTCGCCAATTATTCAGCCAGAATCTACCACTGTGCGCCTGCTGTAGTGTGTGTACCCCAGTCTGTCCTGCACACCTGCATATACACACAGAAAGCCCCTTCACAGTGCTCTGTGTATCTGAGGGTGGAGTATGGGTGGGACTGCCGAGGTAGGCACATCAGGTATGGGACTTCCGGGGGAAGGCACATCAGGTATGGGACGGATCGTGAGGACACGGAGCAGAGTCACTGGCCTGTTCAACACGCTGTGCTGTGCTGGTGTTCTGTCTGATTTGGCGACCTGTCAGAATGTGTAACAGAAGTGACGTTCCATCGCCGCCATCTTGCTACACCACGCACTCCTCCATAGTAAGGATACACTGAGAAAGGGGAAAGCGAACATCTTGTTACCCCCACCGGAGTTTTGCATTTTACACTTATTTTTAACAGTAAAGTGAGTTTATATAGTGAAATACAGTACTTAGAACTCCGTCTGACATTAGATGTTGAATTTTAAAAGCAGCGAACATCTGTCAGATTAGCAAACCTATGAGATGAAGAAGGTTGCCGCTGCTTTTAAAATTCAACATCTAACCAGTCAAGAGTTCTAAGTACAGTGGAACCTTGGATTACGAGCATAATACGTTCCAGGAGAATGCTTGCAATCCAAAGCACTTGCATATCAAAGCGAGTTTCCCGATAGTAGTCACTGGAAATACTGCATGTGGCCAGAAGTGGGGAGGAGTGCTGGAGAGCATCGGAAATACTCGGGGACAGCTCGGCTGAACTTGGAAATACTCCGGGACAGCTCGGCTGAACTTGGAAACTCTTGGAAAGGCTTGGAAATACTTGGGGACAGCTCGGCTGAACTGGGAAAGGCTTAGAAATACTCGGGACAGCTTGGCTGAACTTGGAAACACTCGGGAACGGAGTGATTCAGAGTATTTGCAAACGGCTCCGAACCATTCTGAGTGTCACTGGTGCCCCCGCACCTCTGGCCAAATGCGGTAGTGCACACCGCATTGGCTTGAATTTCACTCGTTTTGCGAGACAACACTCGCAAACCGAGTCAGGATTTTTTTTTTTTTTTTTTTAAAGTTGCTCATCTTTCAAAACGCTTGTTAACCGCATTACTCGTTAACTAAGGTTCCACTGTACTGTATTTCACTATATAAACTAACTTTACTGTTAAAAATTAAGCATAAAATGCAAAACTCCAGTGGGTGTAACAAGATGTCCGCTTGCCCCCTTCTCAGTGTATCCTTACTATGGAGGAGCGCGGGGTGTAGCAAGATGGCGGCGATGGAGCATCACTTCCATTACACATTCTGACGGGTCGCCAAATCAGATAATACTTCATATTCCCATCGCATACATTCCTGGATGAGCTCTCAAGTTTTGGTGCTGCAGCAACAACCAGCTGGATACTGGTTCAAGTCACAGTGAAGATATTTGCCAGCACACCATGGAATGACATAAGTAGCGTCCAAACGGGTAATTTATTGCATGATCACAACGCAAGGAGAGTGCAACGTTAGAGTCACCCAGGGCCCCTTCGTCAGGCATGTGAGGGCCAAATCAGATAAAACGCCTGCATTCCTATTCCTGTGTCTCACAATAGCTCAGCACTGAACAGCATGCTATGCGACTTGATGAAATGGAGAATCGTATGAGGCGCAATAATATCCGTGCTTTGGGTATTCCGGAAAGGGCTGAAGGTAAAAGCTCAGTGGACTTTATAGAGCATTGGTTGATTTCTACATTTGGCAGGGAATCCTTCTCCCCAGTTTTTTCTGCTGAGCGTGCCCACAGAGTACCCACGTGCCCATTGCCTCCTGGTAATCACCCCGGGCCCGATCTGTTCAAATTGCTTAATTATAAAGAGCGGGATGTGATATTGTCCAAAGCAAGGGCCTTGTCTGGCAAAATGGAGATCGATAATTCTAGAATCTCGCTATTTCCAGATTTCTCAAAGAAGAGCTACCTTTAATGATGTTAAAAGAAGGCTCAGAGACTTGGGAGTACAATATGGCATGCTATACCCTGCCCGGCTTTGTGTCTCCGCTCTTGGGGAGACCTTCTTTTTTTTTTTTTTTTAACCACTTACCGACTGGCGCACGACGATGTACGTCCCAGTAGGTGGTGAGGGAGCCCATAAATAGTCTGAAGTCTGGGGCCCAGTAGGTGGTGAGGGAGTACATAAATAGTCTGAAGCCTGGGCCCAATAGGTGGGGAGGGAGTACATAAATAGTCTGAAGCCTGGGCCCAATAGGTGGTGAGGGAGCCCATAAATAGTCTGAAGCCTGGGCCCAGTAGGTGGTGAAGGAGCCCATAAATAATCTGAAGCCTGGGAAGTGGGTCCAGTCTTGCAGGAGGAGACCACGGTATGGGAGGGGGCTCTACCCCAAGGTTCAGGATCCTAGAGGAAGTCTTTAGGAAAACAATGAGGTCCCGGGTAGGATTAGCTGCTGGGCCTATTTGCAAATTGGGGCCTGGAGAAGCTGACTGGAGAGAGAGCTGGGAGGAAGTTGGTGGGAAAGAGTCCAGCTGTCCTATGGTGGTGTGAGTCTCCATCTCCATCACTGAGAAGAGCCTGGTGGGTGTCAGGAGGCAACCGATGGTCCTGTAGATATGTGAGTAGATGACCCCAGTGCTGAAGAGTAGGGACTGTGTGTAGCTTCTACCTCTGGAAGGAGTACAGGTCACCATCAGCATAGAGGTCCTGGGGGACATTCATTTCTGTGCAGCCAAAAGTTGAGGAGCCCTCAGATTGTTCAGTTTTACAGTTTATTGGGCTATCCCATGCTCCGCCCCCCTATCCAAGTTCATTGTTCCCAATAAAAAGAAACCCCTACACTGTTTCTTGGAGCCAGTGTAAGAGTGCAGAAAATGCTGTGTGCCTGGCTATGTGTGCTCTGAGGGGAAATAGGACCAATTTCACCAGGGGCTCCTTAGGGGGTGCACTACATGAGATCTATTATACAGGAGTGACATCACCGCTCTCCAGATATAAGTTATATTATACAGGCGTGACATCACCGCTCTCCAGATATAAGTTATATAATACAGGAGTGACATCACTGCTCTCCAAATATAATATATATTATACAGGAGTGACATCACCGCTCTCCAGATATGTTATATTATACAGGAGTGACATCACCGCTCTCCAGATACAAGTTATATTATACAGGAGTGACATCACCGCTCTCCAGATATAAGATATATTATACAGGAGTGACATCACTGCTGGTACTGTGCAGAGTCCGTACATACAGAATAAGAACAGATACCGAGAATTACACCCGACATACAGGACAAGAGAAGTGGTACTGTGCAGAGTCCGTACATACAGAATAAGAACAGATACCGAGAATTAAACCCAGCATACAGGACAAGAGAAGTGGTACTGTGCAGAGTCCATACATACAAAATAAGATCAGATATCAAGAATTACATCCGACATACAGGACAAGAGAAGTAGTACTGTGCAGAGTCCATACATACAGAATAAGAACAGATACCGAGAATTACATCCGACATACAGGACAAGAGAAGTGGTACTGTGCAGAGTCCGTACATACAGAATAAGAACAGATACCGAGAATTACACCCGACATACAGGACAAGAGAAGTGGTACTGTGCAGAGTCCGTACATACAGAATAAGAACAGATACCGAGAATTACACCCGACATACAGGACAAGAGAAGTGGTACTGCGCAGAGTCCATACATACAGAATAAGAACAGATACCGAGAATTACATCCGACATACAGGACAAGAGAAGTGGTACTGTGCAGAGTCCGTATATACAGAATAAAAACAGATACTGAGAATTACACCCGACATACAGGACAAGAGAAGTGGTACTGTGCAGAGTCCGTATATACAGAATAAAAACAGATACTGAGAATTACACCCGACATACAGGACAAGAGAAGTGGTACTGTGCAGAGTCCGTATATACAGAATAAAAACAGATACCGAGAATTACACCCGACATACAGGACAAGAGAAGTGGTACTGTGCAGAGTCCGTACATACAGAATAAAAACATACCGAGAATTACATCCGGGATACAGGACAAGAGAAGTGGTACTGTGCAGAGTCCATACATACAGAATAAGAACAGATACCGAGAATTACACCCGACATACAGGACAAGAGAAGTGGTACTGTGCAGAGTCCGTACATACAGAATAAGAACAGATACTGAGAATTACACCCGACATACAGGACAAGAGAAGTGGTACTGTGCAGAGTCCGTACATACAGAATAAGAACAGATACCGAGAATTACACCCGACATACAGGACAAGAGAAGTGGTACTGTGCAGAGTCCGTATATACAGAATAAAAACAGATACTGAGAATTACACCCGACATTCAGGACAAGAGAAGTGGTACTGTGCAGAGTCCGTACATACAGAATAAAAACATACCGAGAATTACATCCGGGATACAGGACAAGAGAAGTGGTACTGTGCAGAGTCCGTACATACAGAATAAGAACAGATACTGAGAATTAAACCCAGCATACAGGACCAGAGAAGTAGTACTGTGCAGAGTCCATACATACAAAATAAGATCAGATATCAAGAATTACATCCGACATACAGGACAAGAGAAGTGGTACTGTGCAGAGTCCATACATACAGAATAAGAACAGATACCGAGAATTACATCCGACATACAGGACAAGAGAAGTGGTACTGTGCAGAGTCCGTACATACAGAATAAGAACAGATACCGAGAATTACACCCGACATACAGGACAAGAGAAGTGGTACTGTGCAGAGTCCGTACATACAGAATAAGAACAGATACCGAGAATTACACCCGACATACAGGACAAGAGAAGTGGTACTGTGCAGAGTCCGTACATACAGAATAAGAACAGATACTGAGAATTACACCCGACATACAGGACAAGAGAAGTGGTACTGTGCAGAGTCCGTACATACAGAATAAGAACAGATACCGAGAATTACACCCGACATACAGGACAAGAGAAGTGGTACTGTGCAGAGTCCGTACATACAGAATAAGAACAGATACCGAGAATTAAACCCAGCATACAGGACAAGAGAAGTGGTACTGTGCAGAGTCCATACATACAAAATAAGATCAGATATCAAGAATTACATCCGACATACAGGACAAGAGAAGTAGTACTGTGCAGAGTCCATACATACAGAATAAGAACAGATACCGAGAATTACATCCGACATACAGGACAAGAGAAGTGGTACTGTGCAGAGTCCGTACATACAGAATAAGAACAGATACCGAGAATTACACCCGACATACAGGACAAGAGAAGTGGTACTGTGCAGAGTCCGTACATACAGAATAAGAACAGATACCGAGAATTACACCCGACATACAGGACAAGAGAAGTGGTACTGTGCAGAGTCCGTACATACAGAATAAGAACAGATACCGAGAATTAAACCCAGCATACAGGACAAGAGAAGTGGTACTGTGCAGAGTCCATACATACAAAATAAGATCAGATATCAAGAATTACATCCGACATACAGGACAAGAGAAGTAGTACTGTGCAGAGTCCATACATACAGAATAAGAACAGATACCGAGAATTACATCCGACATACAGGACAAGAGAAGTGGTACTGTGCAGAGTCCGTACATACAGAATAAGAACAGATACCGAGAATTACACCCGACATACAGGACAAGAGAAGTGGTACTGTGCAGAGTCCGTACATACAGAATAAGAACAGATACCGAGAATTACACCCGACATACAGGACAAGAGAAGTGGTACTGCGCAGAGTCCATACATACAGAATAAGAACAGATACCGAGAATTACATCCGACATACAGGACAAGAGAAGTGGTACTGTGCAGAGTCCGTATATACAGAATAAAAACAGATACTGAGAATTACACCCGACATACAGGACAAGAGAAGTGGTACTGTGCAGAGTCCGTATATACAGAATAAAAACAGATACTGAGAATTACACCCGACATACAGGACAAGAGAAGTGGTACTGTGCAGAGTCCGTATATACAGAATAAAAACAGATACCGAGAATTACACCCGACATACAGGACAAGAGAAGTGGTACTGTGCAGAGTCCGTACATACAGAATAAAAACATACCGAGAATTACATCCGGGATACAGGACAAGAGAAGTGGTACTGTGCAGAGTCCATACATACAGAATAAGAACAGATACCGAGAATTACACCCGACATACAGGACAAGAGAAGTGGTACTGTGCAGAGTCCGTACATACAGAATAAGAACAGATACTGAGAATTACACCCGACATACAGGACAAGAGAAGTGGTACTGTGCAGAGTCCGTACATACAGAATAAGAACAGATACCGAGAATTACACCCGACATACAGGACAAGAGAAGTGGTACTGTGCAGAGTCCGTATATACAGAATAAAAACAGATACTGAGAATTACACCCGACATTCAGGACAAGAGAAGTGGTACTGTGCAGAGTCCGTACATACAGAATAAAAACATACCGAGAATTACATCCGGGATACAGGACAAGAGAAGTGGTACTGTGCAGAGTCCGTACATACAGAATAAGAACAGATACTGAGAATTAAACCCAGCATACAGGACCAGAGAAGTAGTACTGTGCAGAGTCCATACATACAAAATAAGATCAGATATCAAGAATTACATCCGACATACAGGACAAGAGAAGTGGTACTGTGCAGAGTCCATACATACAGAATAAGAACAGATACCGAGAATTACATCCGACATACAGGACAAGAGAAGTGGTACTGTGCAGAGTCCGTACATACAGAATAAGAACAGATACCGAGAATTACACCCGACATACAGGACAAGAGAAGTGGTACTGTGCAGAGTCCGTACATACAGAATAAGAACAGATACCGAGAATTACACCCGACATACAGGACAAGAGAAGTGGTACTGTGCAGAGTCCGTACATACAGAATAAGAACAGATACTGAGAATTACACCCGACATACAGGACAAGAGAAGTGGTACTGTGCAGAGTCCGTACATACAGAATAAGAACAGATACCGAGAATTACACCCGACATACAGGACAAGAGAAGTGGTACTGTGCAGAGTCCGTACATACAGAATAAGAACAGATACCGAGAATTAAACCCAGCATACAGGACAAGAGAAGTGGTACTGTGCAGAGTCCATACATACAAAATAAGATCAGATATCAAGAATTACATCCGACATACAGGACAAGAGAAGTAGTACTGTGCAGAGTCCATACATACAGAATAAGAACAGATACCGAGAATTACATCCGACATACAGGACAAGAGAAGTGGTACTGTGCAGAGTCCGTACATACAGAATAAGAACAGATACCGAGAATTACACCCGACATACAGGACAAGAGAAGTGGTACTGTGCAGAGTCCGTACATACAGAATAAGAACAGATACCGAGAATTACACCCGACATACAGGACAAGAGAAGTGGTACTGTGCAGAGTCCGTACATACAGAATAAGAACAGATACCGAGAATTAAACCCAGCATACAGGACAAGAGAAGTGGTACTGTGCAGAGTCCATACATACAAAATAAGATCAGATATCAAGAATTACATCCGACATACAGGACAAGAGAAGTAGTACTGTGCAGAGTCCATACATACAGAATAAGAACAGATACCGAGAATTACATCCGACATACAGGACAAGAGAAGTGGTACTGTGCAGAGTCCGTACATACAGAATAAGAACAGATACCGAGAATTACACCCGACATACAGGACAAGAGAAGTGGTACTGTGCAGAGTCCGTACATACAGAATAAGAACAGATACCGAGAATTACACCCGACATACAGGACAAGAGAAGTGGTACTGCGCAGAGTCCATACATACAGAATAAGAACAGATACCGAGAATTACATCCGACATACAGGACAAGAGAAGTGGTACTGTGCAGAGTCCGTATATACAGAATAAAAACAGATACTGAGAATTACACCCGACATACAGGACAAGAGAAGTGGTACTGTGCAGAGTCCGTATATACAGAATAAAAACAGATAGTGAGAATTACACCCGACATACAGGACAAGAGAAGTGGTACTGTGCAGAGTCCGTATATACAGAATAAAAACAGATACCGAGAATTACACCCGACATACAGGACAAGAGAAGTGGTACTGTGCAGAGTCCGTACATACAGAATAAAAACATACCGAGAATTACATCCGGGATACAGGACAAGAGAAGTGGTACTGTGCAGAGTCCATACATACAGAATAAGAACAGATACCGAGAATTACACCCGACATACAGGACAAGAGAAGTGGTACTGTGCAGAGTCCGTACATACAGAATAAGAACAGATACTGAGAATTACACCCGACATACAGGACAAGAGAAGTGGTACTGTGCAGAGTCCGTACATACAGAATAAGAACAGATACCGAGAATTACACCCGACATACAGGACAAGAGAAGTGGTACTGTGCAGAGTCCGTATATACAGAATAAAAACAGATACTGAGAATTACACCCGACATTCAGGACAAGAGAAGTGGTACTGTGCAGAGTCCGTACATACAGAATAAAAACATACCGAGAATTACATCCGGGATACAGGACAAGAGAAGTGGTACTGTGCAGAGTCCGTACATACAGAATAAGAACAGATACTGAGAATTAAACCCAGCATACAGGACCAGAGAAGTAGTACTGTGCAGAGTCCATACATACAAAATAAGATCAGATATCAAGAATTACATCCGACATACAGGACAAGAGAAGTGGTACTGTGCAGAGTCCATACATACAGAATAAGAACAGATACCGAGAATTACATCCGACATACAGGACAAGAGAAGTGGTACTGTGCAGAGTCCGTACATACAGAATAAGAACAGATACCGAGAATTACACCCGACATACAGGACAAGAGAAGTGGTACTGTGCAGAGTCCGTACATACAGAATAAGAACAGATACCGAGAATTACACCCGACATACAGGACAAGAGAAGTGGTACTGTGCAGAGTCCGTACATACAGAATAAGAACAGATACTGAGAATTACACCCGACATACAGGACAAGAGAAGTGGTACTGTGCAGAGTCCGTACATACAGAATAAGAACAGATACCGAGAATTACACCCGACATACAGGACAAGAGAAGTGGTACTGTGCAGAGTCCGTACATACAGAATAAGAACAGATACCGAGAATTACACCCGACATACAGGACAAGAGAAGTGGTACTGTGCAGAGTCCGTACATACAGAATAAGAACAGATACCGAGAATTACACCCGACATACAGGACAAGAGAAGTGGTACTGTGCAGAGTCCGTACATACAGAATAAGAACAGATACCGAGAATTACACCCGACATACAGGACAAGAGAAGTGGTACTGCGCAGAGTCCGTACATACAGAATAAGAACAGATACCGAGAATTACATCCGACATACAGGACAAGAGAAGTGGTACTGTGCAGAGTCCGTACATACAGAATAAGAACAGATACCGAGAATTACACCCGACATACAGGACAAGAGAAGTGGTACTGCGCAGAGTCCGTACATACAGAATAAGAACAGATACCGAGAATTACATCCGACATACAGGACAAGAGAAGTGGTACTGTGCAGAGTCCGTATATACAGAATAAAAACAGATACTGAGAATTACACCCGACATACAGGACAAGAGAAGTGGTACTGTGCAGAGTCCGTACATACAGAATAAAAACATACCGAGAATTACATCCGGGATACAGGACAAGAGAAGTGGTACTGTGCAGAGTCCATACATACAGAATAAGAACAGATACCGAGAATTACACCCGACATACAGGACAAGAGAAGTGGTACTGTGCAGAGTCCGTACATACAGAATAAGAACAGATACTGAGAATTACACCCGACATACAGGACAAGAGAAGTGGTACTGTGCAGAGTCCGTACATACAGAATAAGAACAGATACCGAGAATTACACCCGACATACAGGACAAGAGAAGTGGTACTGTGCAGAGTCCGTATATACAGAATAAAAACAGATACTGAGAATTACACCCGACATTCAGGACAAGAGAAGTGGTACTGTGCAGAGTCCGTACATACAGAATAAAAACATACCGAGAATTACACCCGGGATACAGGACAAGAGAAGTGGTACTGCGCAGAGTCCGTACATACAGAATAAGAACAGATACCGAGAATTACACCCGACATACAGGACAAGAGAAGTGGTACTGTGCAGAGTCCGTACATACAGAATAAAAACATACCGAGAATTACATCCGGGATACAGGACAAGAGAAGTGGTACTGTGCAGAGTCCATACATACAGAATAAGAACAGATACAGAGAATTACACCCAACATACAGGACAAGAGAAGTGGTACTGTGCAGAGTCCATACATACAGAATAAGAACAGATACAGAGAATTACATCCGACATACAGGACAAGAGAAGTGGTACTGTGCAGAGTCCATACATACAGAATAAGAACAGATACTGAGAATTACACCCGACATACAGGACAAGAGAAGTGGTACTGTGCAGAGTCCATACATACAGAATAAAAACATACCGAGAATTACATCCTGGATACAGGACAAGAGAAGTGGTACTGCGCAGAGTCCGTACATACAGAATAAGAACAGATACCGAGAATTACATCCGACATACAGGACAAGAGAAGTGGTACTGTGCAGAGTCCGTATATACAGAATAAAAACAGATACTGAGAATTACACCCGACATTCAGGACAAGAGAAGTGGTACTGTGCAGAGTCCGTACATACAGAATAAGAACAGATACCGAGAATTACACCCGACATACAGGACAAGAGAAGTGGTACTGTGCAGAGTCCGTATATACAGAATAAAAACAGATACCGAGAATTACACCCGACATACAGGACAAGAGAAGTGGTACTGTGCAGAGTCCGTACATACAGAATAAGAACAGATACAGAGAATTACACCCGACATACAGGACAAGAGAAGTGGTACTGTGCAGAGTCCGTACATACAGAATAAGAACAGATACCGAGAATTACATCCGACATACAGGACAAGAGAAGTGGTACTGTGCAGAGTCCGTACATACAGAATAAGAACAGATACCGAGAATTACACCCGACATACAGGACAAGAGAAATGGTACTGTGCAGAGTCCGTATATACAGAATAAAAACAGATACTGAGAATTACACCCGACATACAGGACAAGAGAAGTGGTACTGTGCAGAGTCCGTACATACAGAATAAGAACAGATACCGAGAATTACACCCGACATACAGGACAAGAGAAGTGGTACTGTGCAGAATCCGTATATACAGAATAAAAACAGATACCGAGAATTACACCTGACATACAGGACAAGAGAAGTGGTACTGTGCAGAGTCCATACATACAGAATAAGAACAGATACAGAGAATTACACCCGACATACAGGACAAGAGAAGTGGTACTGTGCAGAGTCCGTACATACAGAATAAGAACAGATACCGAGAATTACATCCGACATACAGGACAAGAGAAGTGGTACTGTGCAGAGTCCGTACATACAGAATAAGAACAGATACCGAGAATTACATCCGACATACAGGACAAGAGAAATGGTACTGTGCAGAGTCCGTATATACAGAATAAAAACAGATACTGAGAATTACACCCGACATACAGGACAAGAGAAGTGGTACTGTGCAGAGTCCGTACATACAGAATAAAAACATACCGAGAATTACATCCGGGATACAGGACAAGAGAAGTGGTACTGTGCAGAGTCCATACATACAGAATAAGAACAGATACCGAGAATTACACCCGACATACAGGACAAGAGAAGTGGTACTGTGCAGAGTCCGTACATACAGAATAAGAACAGATACTGAGAATTACACCCGACATACAGGACAAGAGAAGTGGTACTGTGCAGAGTCCGTACATACAGAATAAGAACAGATACCGAGAATTACACCCGACATACAGGACAAGAGAAGTGGTACTGTGCAGAGTCCGTATATACAGAATAAAAACAGATACTGAGAATTACACCCGACATTCAGGACAAGAGAAGTGGTACTGTGCAGAGTCCGTACATACAGAATAAAAACATACCGAGAATTACATCCGGGATACAGGACAAGAGAAGTGGTACTGTGCAGAGTCCGTACATACAGAATAAGAACAGATACTGAGAATTAAACCCAGCATACAGGACCAGAGAAGTAGTACTGTGCAGAGTCCATACATACAAAATAAGATCAGATATCAAGAATTACATCCGACATACAGGACAAGAGAAGTGGTACTGTGCAGAGTCCATACATACAGAATAAGAACAGATACCGAGAATTACACCCGACATACAGGACAAGAGAAGTGGTACTGTGCAGAGTCCATACATACAGAATAAGAACAGATACCGAGAATTACATCCGACATACAGGACAAGAGAAGTGGTACTGTGCAGAGTCCGTACATACAGAATAAGAACAGATACCGAGAATTACACCCGACATACAGGACAAGAGAAGTGGTACTGTGCAGAGTCCGTACATACAGAATAAGAACAGATACCGAGAATTACACCCGACATACAGGACAAGAGAAGTGGTACTGTGCAGAGTCCGTACATACAGAATAAGAACAGATACTGAGAATTACACCCGACATACAGGACAAGAGAAGTGGTACTGTGCAGAGTCCGTACATACAGAATAAGAACAGATACCGAGAATTACACCCGACATACAGGACAAGAGAAGTGGTACTGTGCAGAGTCCGTACATACAGAATAAGAACAGATACCGAGAATTACACCCGACATACAGGACAAGAGAAGTGGTACTGTGCAGAGTCCGTACATACAGAATAAGAACAGATACTGAGAATTACACCCGACATACAGGACAAGAGAAGTGGTACTGTGCAGAGTCCGTACATACAGAATAAGAACAGATACCGAGAATTACACCCGACATACAGGACAAGAGAAGTGGTACTGCGCAGAGTCCGTACATACAGAATAAGAACAGATACCGAGAATTACATCCGACATACAGGACAAGAGAAGTGGTACTGTGCAGAGTCCGTATATACAGAATAAAAACAGATACTGAGAATTACACCCGACATACAGGACAAGAGAAGTGGTACTGTGCAGAGTCCGTACATACAGAATAAAAACATACCGAGAATTACATCCGGGATACAGGACAAGAGAAGTGGTACTGTGCAGAGTCCATACATACAGAATAAGAACAGATACCGAGAATTACACCCGACATACAGGACAAGAGAAGTGGTACTGTGCAGAGTCCGTACATACAGAATAAGAACAGATACTGAGAATTACACCCGACATACAGGACAAGAGAAGTGGTACTGTGCAGAGTCCGTACATACAGAATAAGAACAGATACCGAGAATTACACCCGACATACAGGACAAGAGAAGTGGTACTGTGCAGAGTCCGTATATACAGAATAAAAACAGATACTGAGAATTACACCCGACATTCAGGACAAGAGAAGTGGTACTGTGCAGAGTCCGTACATACAGAATAAAAACATACCGAGAATTACACCCGGGATACAGGACAAGAGAAGTGGTACTGCGCAGAGTCCGTACATACAGAATAAGAACAGATACCGAGAATTACACCCGACATACAGGACAAGAGAAGTGATACTGTGCAGAGTCCGTACATACAGAATAAGAACAGATACTGAGAATTAAACCCAGCATACAGGACCAGAGAAGTAGTACTGTGCAGAGTCCATACATACAAAATAAGATCAGATATCAAGAATTACATCCGACATACAGGACAAGAGAAGTGGTACTGTGCAGAGTCCATACATACAGAATAAGAACAGATACCGAGAATTACATCCGACATACAGGACAAGAGAAGTGGTACTGTGCAGAGTCCGTATATACAGAATAAGAACAGATACTGAGAATTACACCCGACATACAGGACAAGAGAAGTGGTACTGTGCAGAGTCCGTACATACAGAATAAGAACAGATACCGAGAATTACACCCGACATACAGGACAAGAGAAGTGGTACTGTGCAGAGTCCGTACATACAGAATAAGAACAGATACCGAGAATTACACCCGACATACAGGACAAGAGAAGTGGTACTGTGCAGAGTCCGTACATACAGAATAAGAACAGATACTGAGAATTACACCCGACATACAGGACAAGAGAAGTGGTACTGTGCAGAGTCCGTACATACAGAATAAGAACAGATACCGAGAATTACACCCGACATACAGGACAAGAGAAATGGTACTGTGCAGAGTCCGTATATACAGAATAAAAACAGATACTGAGAATTACACCCGACATACAGGACAAGAGAAGTGGTACTGTGCAGAGTCCGTACATACAGAATAAGAACAGATACTGAGAATTACACCCGACATACAGGACAAGAGAAGTGGTACTGTGCAGAGTCCATACATACAGAATAAGAACAGATACTGAGAATTACACCCGACATACAGGACAAGAGAAGTGGTACTGTGCAGAGTCCGTATATACAGAATAAGAACAGATACTGAGAATTACACCCGACATACAGGACAAGAGAAGTGGTACTGTGCAGAGTCCGTACATACAGAATAAGAACAGATACCGAGAATTACACCCGACATACAGGACAAGAGAAGTGGTACTGTGCAGAGTCCGTACATACAGAATAAGAACAGATACCGAGAATTACACCCGACATACAGGACAAGAGAAGTGGTACTGTGCAGAGTCCGTACATACAGAATAAGAACAGATACTGAGAATTACACCCGACATACAGGACAAGAGAAGTGGTACTGTGCAGAGTCCGTACATACAGAATAAGAACAGATACCGAGAATTACACCCGACATACAGGACAAGAGAAATGGTACTGTGCAGAGTCCGTATATACAGAATAAAAACAGATACTGAGAATTACACCCGACATACAGGACAAGAGAAGTGGTACTGTGCAGAGTCCGTACATACAGAATAAAAACATACCGAGAATTACATCCGGGATACAGGACAAGAGAAGTGGTACTGTGCAGAGTCCATACATACAGAATAAGAACAGATACCGAGAATTACACCCGACATACAGGACAAGAGAAGTGGTACTGTGCAGAGTCCATACATACAGAATAAGAACAGATACCGAGAATTACATCCGACATACAGGACAAGAGAAGTGGTACTGTGCAGAGTCCGTACATACAGAATAAGAACAGATACTGAGAATTACACCCGACATACAGGACAAGAGAAGTGGTACTGTGCAGAGTCCGTACATACAGAATAAGAACAGATACCGAGAATTACACCCGACATACAGGACAAGAGAAGTGGTACTGTGCAGAGTCCGTACATACAGAATAAGAACAGATACCGAGAATTACACCCGACATACAGGACAAGAGAAGTGGTACTGTGCAGAGTCCGTACATACAGAATAAGAACAGATACTGAGAATTACACCCGACATACAGGACAAGAGAAGTGGTACTGTGCAGAGTCCGTACATACAGAATAAGAACAGATACCGAGAATTACACCCGACATACAGGACAAGAGAAGTGGTACTGTGCAGAGTCCGTACATACAGAATAAGAACAGATACCGAGAATTACACCCGACATACAGGACAAGAGAAGTGGTACTGTGCAGAGTCCGTACATACAGAATAAGAACAGATACCGAGAATTACACCCGACATACAGGACAAGAGAAATGGTACTGTGCAGAGTCCGTATATACAGAATAAAAACAGATACCGAGAATTACACCCGACATACAGGACAAGAGAAGTGGTACTGTGCAGAGTCCGTACATACAGAATAAAAACATACCGAGAATTACATCCGGGATACAGGACAAGAGAAGTGGTACTGTGCAGAGTCCATACATACAGAATAAGAACAGATACAGAGAATTACATCCGACATACAGGACAAGAGAAGTGGTACTGTGCAGAGTCCATACATACAGAATAAGAACAGATACTGAGAATTACACCCGACATACAGGACAAGAGAAGTGGTACTGTGCAGAGTCCATACATACAGAATAAAAACATACCGAGAATTACATCCGGGATACAGGACAAGAGAAGTGGTACTGCGCAGAGTCCGTACATACAGAATAAGAACAGATACCGAGAATTACATCCGACATACAGGACAAGAGAAGTGGTACTGTGCAGAGTCCGTATATACAGAATAAAAACAGATACTGAGAATTACACCCGACATTCAGGACAAGAGAAGTGGTACTGTGCAGAGTCCGTACATACAGAATAAGAACAGATACAGAGAATTACACCCGACATACAGGACAAGAGAAGTGGTACTGTGCAGAGTCCGTACATACAGAATAAGAACAGATACCGAGAATTACATCCGACATACAGGACAAGAGAAGTGGTACTGTGCAGAGTCCGTACATACAGAATAAGAACAGATACCGAGAATTACACCCGACATACAGGACAAGAGAAATGGTACTGTGCAGAGTCCGTATATACAGAATAAAAACAGATACTGAGAATTACACCCGACATACAGGACAAGAGAAGTGGTACTGTGCAGAGTCCGTACATACAGAATAAAAACATACCGAGAATTACATCCGGGATACAGGACAAGAGAAGTGGTACTGTGCAGAGTCCATACATACAGAATAAGAACAGATACCGAGAATTACACCCGACATACAGGACAAGAGAAGTGGTACTGTGCAGAGTCCGTACATACAGAATAAGAACAGATACCGAGAATTACATCCGACATACAGGACAAGAGAAGTGGTACTGTGCAGAGTCCGTATATACAGAATAAAAACAGATACTGAGAATTACACCCGACATACAGGACAAGAGAAGTGGTACTGTGCAGAGTCCGTATATACAGAATAAAAACATACCGAGAATTACACCCGACATACGGGACAAGAGAAGTAGTACTGTGCAGAGTCCATACATACAGAATAAGAACAGATACCAAGAATTACACCCAACATACAGGACAAGAGAAGTGGTACTGTGCAGAGTCCGTACATACAGAATAAGAACAGATACTGAGAATTACACCCGACATACAGGACAAGAGAAGTGGTACTGTGCAGAGTCCGTACATACAGAATAAGAACAGATACCGAGAATTACACCCGACATACAGGACAAGAGAAGTGGTACTGTGCAGAGTCCGTATATACAGAATAAAAACAGATACTGAGAATTACATCCGGGATACAGGACAAGAGAAGTGGTACTGTGCAGAGTCCGTACATACAGAATAAAAACATACCGAGAATTACATCCGGGATACAGGACAAGAGAAGTGAGACCTTTGTGCTCTGGGATGTGCTGGACCAAAGCCTAACCCTTTATTCGCTGCATCATATCAGCAAGTCAATATTTCCTTCTCTACAGAATTCCTTTTAAAATGACATTTTGAAGTTACTGCAGTTAACACATTGTCCACAAGGTGGCAGCAACTTCCTCCTGCACTTCTTATACATGGATGTACCAATAACATTGCTCCACTAGGTGATGCTGTATTCCATCATCTGCTGGGTGAAATTTCTGCAGACTAGTCTTCAACCAACTGTGAGTTTAATAAAGAGACCCTGTCGCTGAACAGTCATTAAATCTATAATCTTCCCATAAGATTATATGTGCAGTTGATGTATGGCCAGTCAGGTAATGGCACTACAGTTGTTTGTAAATTTGTGATGATAATCTGAGAGTGTAACATGTATGACCAACTTCACCCTGACATAACAATGCTCCAACACAGGGGTCTCCAAACTTTCTAAACAAAGGGCCAGTTTAATGTCCTTCAGACTTTAGGGGGGTTGATTGTGGCCATTGGAAATACAAATTGTCCTGGTGGCAGTGGGAGTAAAAAATTCTTCTTTGGTATCAGTGTGAGGAATAGTGCCCCATCATTGGTATCAGTGGGGGGAATAGTGCCCCATCATTGGTATCAGTGAGAGGAATAGTGCCCCATCATTGGTATCAGTGGGAGGAATAGTGCCTCATCATTGGTATCAGTGGGAGGAATAGTGCCCCATCATTGGTATCAGTGGGAGGAATAGTGCCCCATCATTGGTATCAGTGGGAGGAATAGTGCCCCATCATTGGTATCAGTGGGAGGAATAGTGCCCCATCATTGGTATCAGTGGGAGGAATAGTGCCCCATCATTGGTGTCAGTGGGAGGAATAGTGCCCCATCATTGGTGTCAGTGGGAGGAATAGTGCCCCATCATTGGTATCAGTAGGTACCGCAAAAATGTTTTCTCCCTATTGTGGGGTCACCAGTCCGGTATTTCTATATTGTGGGGTCACCAGTCCGGTATTTATATATTGTGGGGTCACCAGTATGGTATTTGTATATTGAAATCATATCCCCTCTCAGGCGTCTGTTCTCCAGAGAGAATAAGTTCAGAGCTCACAACCTTTCCTCATAACTAATATCCTGCAGACCCTTTATTAGCTTTGTTGCCCTTCTTTGTAGTCGCTCCATTTCCAGTACATCCTTCCTGAGACTGGTGCCCAGAACTGGACAGTATACTCAGGTGCGGCCGGACCAGAGTCTTGTAGAGGGGAGAATTATCGTTTTATCTCTGGAGTCGATCCCCTTTTTTAATGCCAATATTCTGTTTGCTTTGTTAGTAGCAGATTGTTATTGCTGAACCCATCATCTACTAGGACCCCCCCCAGGTCTTTTTCTATCCTACATCCCCCCAGTGTGATGGGAGGACTTCTGATGTAATTGGAGGTCTCTGATGTGATGGCGGACCTCTAATTTGAAAGGGGGGCTCTCATATGAAGGGGGGGGGGGGGGCTCTAGTGGAGGGACCTCTGATGTGAAGAGAGGTTCTCTGATGTGATGGGGGGGGGGACCTCTGATGTGAAGTGAGGTCCCTGGTCTAAAGGGAGGACCTCTAGTGTGATGGAAGGTCTCTGATGTAATTTGGAGGACCTCTGATGTGATGGGGCGGAGGGGGGGGGGGGGAGACTCTGATGTTAAGGGATGATCTCTGATGTGATGGGAGGACCTCTGAGTGATGGGAGGGGGGACTTTGATGTGAAGGGAGGACCTCTGATGAGATGGGGGGACTCTGATGTGATGGGGGACTCTGATGTGAAGGGAGGACCTCTGATGTGAAGGGGGGGGACTCTGCTGTGAAGGGAGGACTCTGATGAGAAGGGAGGACCTTTGATGTGATGGGAAGAAACTCTGATGTGATGGGGGGGACTCTGATGTGAGGGTGGACCTCTGCTGTGAAGGAGGACCTCTGATGAGAAGGAGGACCTCTGATGAGAAGGGAGGACCTTGATGAGAAGGGAGGACCTCTGATGTGATGGGGGGACTCTGATGTGAAGGGTGGACTCTGATGTGAAGGGGGGACTCTGATGAGAAGGGAGGACCTCTGATGTAATGGGGGGGACTCTGATGTGAAGGGTGGACCTCTGCTGTGATGGGGGGACTCTGATGAGAAGGGAGGACCTCTGATGTGATGGGGGACTCTGATGAGAAGGGAGGACCTTTGATGTGATGGGAAGAACTCTGATGTGAAGGGTGGGCCTCTGCTGTGATGGGGGGACTCTGATGAGAAGGGTGGAACCTTTGATGTGATGGGGGGGACTCTGATGTGAAGGGATGACCTCCCTCTGATGTGATGAGGGGACTCTGATATGATGGGGGCTCTGATGTGATGGGGGGGCTCTGCTGTGAAGGGAGGACCTCTGATGTGATGGGGGGACTCTGATGAGAAGGGAGGACCTCTGATGTGATTTGGGGGACTCTGATGAGAAGGAGGACTCTGATGTAATGGGGGGACTCTGATGTGAAGGGTGGACCTCTGCTGTGATGGGGGGACTCTGAAGAGGACCTCTGATGTGATGGGGAAGACCTCTGATGTGATGGGGGGGGACTCTGATGTGAAGGGTGGACCTATGATGTGATAGGGGGGGACTCTGATGTGGAGGGAGGTCTATGATGTGATTTGGAGGACATGTGATGTGATGGGGGGGACTCTGATGTGATGGGGGGGGACTCTGATGTGATGGGGGGACCTATGATGTGATGGGGGGGGGACTCTGATGTGATGGGGGACCTCTGATGTGAAGGGGGGGACTCTGATGTGGAAGGAGGTCTATGATGTGATTTGGAGGACCTGTGATGTGATGTGGGGGGGGACTCTGATGTGATGGGGGGGACTCTGATGTGATGGGGGGGGGGACTCTGATGTGGAAGGAGGTCTATGATGTGATTTGGAGGACCTGTGATGTGATGTGGGGGGGACTCTGATGTGATGGGGGGGACTCTGATGTGATGGGGGGGGGACTCTGATGTGATGGGGGGACCTATGATGTGATGGGGGGGGGACTCTGATGTGATGGGGGGACCTCTGATGTGAAGGGGGGGGACTCTGATGTGGAAGGAGGTCTATGATGTGATTTGGAGGACCTGTGATGTGATGTGGGGGGGGACTCTGATGTGATGGGGGGACTCTGATGTGATGTTAATTTCATGAAAGTGGTTGTGGATCATCTCCGGCTCCCCATTGATAAGTAACATTTACATATTTGTATGTTTCGGGGGGGGGGGGGGGGGGGGTGGAGATTTTGCATATTTTTATAGGATGCTGTGATTGGATAGAGGTTGAGGAACATTGATCTATCCTCTCACGCCGCGATCACACGATCGGAATTCCGGCCAGAATAAGACCGATGAGAGCTTTTCGGTGTTCCGTGTGTACGGCTCCATCGGGATTCAGCTGTCCGAATTCCCGGCAGCCAAAAACTGATAGCAGATTCTCAATTTTCCCGACGGAAAAAACTTTCTATCGGTAATTCCAATCGTGTGTAATGCAATTCCGACACGCCAGAAATCACGCATGCTCAGATTCAACTACGAGACGGAAGCTATTGGCTACTGGCTATTGGACTTCCTTTTTCTAGTCCCGTCGTACGTGTTGTACGTCACCGCGTTCTTGACGATGGGAATTTGGTGTGACCGTGTGTAGGCAAGACAGCTTGAGCCGAATGCCATCGGGAAAACCATGAGAGCTTTTTCCGACCAGAATTCCGATCGTGTGTACGCGGCATGAGTATGACATTTGCGGGGGGGGGGGGGGGGGAGACTTTGCACCTCGCTATGTGCGGCTTCCCCCCCCCCCCCCCCCCCCCCCCCGGTAGAGGCGGACCAGTCCTTCCAGTCCTTCCAGCTCCAGAGTCCCCGGCGGTGAGATTATTTGGCCTCCCTCCAGGACTGCACATTTATACTATTCCTGATAAAAGATTGTCTGGCTGAAGACGGCTGAGAGATTCCGGCCCCATGAGTTCCGCCCAACTTCAAATGTGAAAGGCTCAGAGCCTCGGTCAGGTTCTAATTATTGTCGGTGTCCCCGCTGGGGAGATTTAACCTCGTTTCCTGTCCCACTGACTGATGACATATCTCTATGACAGGGACAGAGGAACAGGTGTATTTCGGGGTCCGGGGTGGGGGGGGGGGGGGTAGATCACCTGTCACGGTTTGTTCTGTCTCCTCTGTTGTGGTGACAACTGCACCGTCTCCTTTATTGTCCTGGTGTCACTGGAACAGGAAGTGAGGGGAAATCACCCTAATGAGGACACAGACAGCCATGAACACTGGACAGAATGTCTGACTCTGACCCACTCTACCGGAGCTCTGCTCAACTGAGAACTCCTCCGATATCTTGTATCTCTAAGACACATCTCCTTGAACCCTCCCGAGCCACAGATCCTGCCCCCAACACAGAACCTGCCCCCAACACAGAACCTGCCCCCCAACACAGAACCTGCCCCCCAACACAGAACCTGCCCCCCAACACAGAACCTGCCCCCCAACACAGAACCTGCCCCCAACACAGAACCTGCCCCCCAACACAGAACCTGCCCCCAACACAGAACCTGCCCCAACACAGAACCTGCCCCAACACAGAAACTGCCCCAACACAGAACCTGCCCCCAACACAGAACCTGCCCCCAACACAGAATCTGCCCCCAACACAGAAACTGCCCCAACACAGAACCTGCCCCCCAACACAGAACCTGCCCCCCAACACAGAACCTGCCCCCAACACAGAATCTGCCCCCAACACAGAAACTTCCCACAACACAGAAACTTCCCCCAACACAGAACCTGCCCCCCAACACAGAACCTGCCCCCCAACACAGAACCTGCCCCCCAACACAGAACCTGCCCCCAACACAGAACCTGCCCCCCAACACAGAACCTGCCCCCCAACACAGAAACTTCCCCCAACACAGAAACTTCCCCCAACACAGAACCTGTCCCCAACACAGAACCTTCCCCCAACACAGAACCTTCCCCCCAACACAGAAACTTCCCCCAACACAGAACCTTCCCCCAACACAGAACCTGCCCCCAACACAGAAACTTCCCCCCAACACAGAATCTTCCCCCAACACAGAATCTGCCCCCAACACAGAATCTGCCCCCAACACAGAACCTGTCCCCAACACAGAAACTTCCCCCAACACAGAACCTTCCCCCAACACAGAACCTTCCCCCAACACAGAAACTTCCCCCAACACAGAACCTGCCCCCAACGCAGAACCTGCCCCCAACGCAGAACCTGCCCCCCAACACAGAACCTTCCCCCCAACACAGAACCTTCCCCCAACACAGAACCTGTCCCCAACACAGAACCTGCCCCCAGAACAGAACCTTCCCCCAACACAGAACCTGCCCCCCAGAACAGAACCTGCCCCCAACACAGAACCTTCCCCCAACATAGAACCTGCCCCCAACACAGAACCTGCCCCCAACACAGAACCTTCCCCCAACACAGAACCTGCCCCCAACACAGAACCTGCCCCCAACACAGAACCTGCCCCCAACACAGAAACTTCCCCCAACACAGAACCTGCCCCCAACACAGAACCTTCCCCCAACACAGAACCTTCCCCCAACACAGAACCTGCCCCCAACACAGAACCTGCCCCCCAACACAGAAACTTCCCCCAACACAGAAACTTCCCCCAACACAGAACCTTCCCCCAACACAGAAACTTCCCCCAACACAGAAACTTCCCCCAACACAGAACCTGCCCCCAACACAGAACCTGCCCCCAACACAGAACCTGCCCCCAACACAGAAACTTCCCCCAACACAGAACCTGCCCCCAACACAGAACCTGCCCCCAACACAGAACCTGCCCCCAACACAGAACCTTCCCCCAACACAGAACCTTCCCCCAACACAGAACCTTCCCCAACACAGAACCTGCCCCCAACACAGAACCTGCCCCCAACACAGAACCTGCCCCCAACACAGAAACTTCCCCCAACACAGAACCTGCCCCCAACACAGAACCTTCCCCCAACACAGAACCTGCCCCCCAACACAGAAACTTCCCCCAACACAGAAACTTCCCCCAACACAGAAACTTGCCCCCAACACAGAACTTGCCCCCAACACAGAACCTTCCCCCAACACAGAACCTGCCCCCAACACAGAACCTTCCCCCAACACAGAACCTGCCCCCCAACACAGAAACTTCCCCCAACACAGAACCTGCCCCCAACACAGAAACTTCCCCCAACACAGAACCCGCCCCCCAACACAGAACCTTCCCCCCTAACTGACATTGTACACCAAATATGGTGTAGCCAGCAATGATGTCACGGGGATCCCTCAAAAGACTCCCTCCCCCCTCAAGTCTGCACTTCTATCCAGGGAAGGTTCAATCTGATCTCGGAGATCTGTTGAGAAAACGCCGGCCGCGACTTTCACCAAACATTCCCCGGTGATGTATCAGATGCTTTTTTTTTTTCTTTTATGTAGCGCCGGTACTCCTGATGAGTACCCGATATGTCTGCAAACCTAGTTTTTGCCCAGAACTGTAGCTGAGTTTTGGGGTTAATTGTTCTAAATTGTGCTTTGGCATCAGTTTGGCTGGGCTGTATTGAGGTTCTGCCTGGTCATAGGTGGGGTTTGCACCTGTGAGAGGCATTAGAACGCAGTCTGGATGGACGCATTGGGTACCAATCTCTCTCTCGGAACCAATCAGTGGGCGCGTTTTGTCTCTCGCTGTGTATTCCAGTCTCTCTCTCAGAGCCAATCAGTGGGCACTGTGTATTCCGGGAGAGGGTACTTAAGGTGCTGAAGTCACATGGTTCTGGGTACCGGTCCAGAAGTTGTTGCTGACTCCGTGGTCCTGGTCCTCCTGACCAGCCCCCAGATGCCTTCATGTCCTGGGGTGCGGATCCATCCGTTTCTGAGCCTCGAAACTGGCTAGTTCGAGGCACAGTAACTGGAAGGAGGATTCTAAGGTGTTCCGGTGCCGTCTCGGGTTTGGAGAGGCCCAACAACTCTACATGCAACCAGGGGAGGACTCTTCAGTAAGAGGGCCACGCATGAGGCTGGCTGCTCGGTAGGAGCCTGGAAGCAGAGCTGCCATGGACATTGATTGAATCCACATTTCTTACAGTATTGCCGGACCGGTTGCAAGATACTGGTACAGTAAGAAAAGTTCCTACCTCTATCCTTCCGTTTGCAACTACGTTTTTCAACCAAGTCTGAGAGAGAGACTTTGCAAAGCTAGAATCACTTGTTGGCTGCTAGATCCAAGGTCAAGGATTTATCCAACCATCCAAAGAATCCAGTTGGGAGCGGCTATTCCCCGGATTATATACAGAGAGACTTTTATTGAAGTTAGTAGTTCCAAGCACCTGAGATAAACTTTATCCTGATACCCTCTATTCCCAACAAAAAGACTGAGTTTGTTCGATTGCTTTATGCAAAATAAAAATCCTAACGAGGAATCCAAGTGTCGGTCTCTACAGTTACTGGGTCATCAACCCTGGGAACCCCTAGACAAGGACAACGAGTGACAAGCTGGTGGAGGTAATCGGTAAGCCAGGGGTCAAGTCCTGGGGGGAAAAAAGTGTGGGAATTCCACACCCAAGATCCACTCCCCCACCAAAAAAAAAATAAAAAATGATACGCTCATATGCACAAACGCTTCAAAAGTGGTATTTTTCATCCAATTTTCGTATTGTGCGTACGAAGCTTAAAGTGGTTGTAAACCCTTACAACACACCTTGACCTACAGGTAAGCCTAGATTAAAGCGGAGGTCCACCCCTAAAATGGACCTCCGCTCATCGGAATCCTCCCCCCCTCCGGCGCCACAATCGGCACCTTTCAGGGGGGAGGGGGGTGCAGTTACCTGGATAATCCAGGTAACTGCACCCACTTCCGGGCTAGCTCTCTGCGGAAAGGGGCGTACGTTACGCCCCTTTCCGCAAGCGCCCGCCCCCTTCAGCAAGTGCCTGCTGGGAAACACACAGCTCCCAGAGGCAGCGGGGACCGTCCGGATTGCGCCGCGCGGCTCGCGCATGCGCAGTAGGGAACCGGGAAATGAAGCCGAAAGGCTCCATTTCCTGATTCCATACCCAAGATGGCGGCGGCAGGACCCGCCAGACGAGCGAGCGATCGGCTTCGGGTGCCGACATCGCGGGCGCGCTGGACAGGTAAGTGTCACTATTTAAAAGTCAGCAGCTGCAGTATTTGTAGCTGCTGGCTTTTAAAAAAAAAAAAAAAAAACGCGGAGTCCCGGTGGACTCCCGCTTTAAGGCTTACCTGTAGGTCCAAGAAATATCTCCTAAACCTACACGGTTTAGGAGATATTTTCCCCGAAGACAAGCACCGCTGTCTACGGCGCATGCAACGACGGAGATGCCGCGCGTGTCGGCTCCCGTGGCACATGCGCGGGAGTGACGTCATCGCGGCTTCGCCGAATGACAGCGGCGGAGCTGCGAGACCCCACCGAGAAGATGGATGCGCCGGACTACAGGGGACAGCGGTGACTTCGCTGGCTCCTGTGTCAGGTAAGTGACACATAATGGACTACTATGCAATGCGATGCATAGTCGTCCATTATGCTTTACCTTTGCAGGGAATGAAAGAGGAAGTAAACCCATCAGGGTTTACTTCCTCTTTAAGTCATGCACACTGGAGCTGATAAACTGCAGTTTATTGGAGTTTGGGCGGTTTTTTTTAAAAGCCCCATAAACTCCACTCTATGTTAGCCTATGTGTCCATGCACACATGGATGTTTTCTTACCTTTAAAGAGGAAGTAAACCCTGATGAGTTTACTTCCTCTTTCATTCCCTGAAAAGGTAAAGCATAATGGACTACTATGCATCGCATCGCATCGCATCGCATCGCATCGCATCGCATAGTAGTCCATTATGTGTCACTTACCTGACACAGGAGCCAGCTAAGTCACTGCTGTCCCCTGTAGTTCCGAGCGTCCATCTTCTTGGTGGGTCTCGCTGCTCCGGCGCTGTGATTCGCCGGAGCAGCGATGAAGTCACTCCCGCACATGCGCATGGGAGCCAACACTCGCGGCATGTCGCCGCGATCTGCGGCTTACCCAGTGCGCCTGCGCGCCGCCGTCCACGGCGCATGCGCCATAGAACAGCGGTGGCTGTCTTCAGGTAAATATCTCCTAAACCGTATAGGTTTAGGAGATATTTCTTGGACCTACAGGTAAGCCTTAATCTAGGCTTACCTGTAGGTCAAAGTGGTTTGTAAGGGTTTACAGCCACTTTAATGAGCAGTGGAGTTTATGGGGCTTTTTTTCTGAACGCCAGAAATTTGTGTTCAAAGTGCCGTTTTGCACCGCCCAAAAAAAACACCAAACGCCGATAAACGCGCATAAACGCTCATTAATTAGCGTTCGGCGTTCTATTTTTTTGAACGCATTGTGGGATTTTTGGAGTGTCCTCTGTGTATTTGTATTAAAAACGCCCCATAGACGCTAAAGAACGCTCATAAACGCTAGTACAAAATGCTGTTAAAAGCTAATTTTTTCAACCAGCATTTTCTGCCAGCAATCTGGCGTCCAGAAAAAGCTTTTTTGAGCTTCAGTGTGCATGGAGCCCTAACTGTTAGTACATAACAAAAAAAACAAAAAAACAATCCTCAATAAACATAAATACGGTAATTCTCTGAATAATCAGCATTCATGCAATTGTGCTTCCATACAAATGTGAACATCGTGTTCTGATCTTTATTGGGGATGTTATTTTGTATATAGAGTGTTTATGTGGTGAGTTTACACTTTTCATTGAACAGAGTTTGGATAACAAAGGGTTAAACGGAAAGGTCATAAATGAACTGCACATTATCTGGACAGAATGCTTGGGGAGATAGTGATGTGTCCTGCTTAGGAGATGTATGTTAGCTTGGGGGGGGGGGGGGGCTGCAAACTCTGCAGGGGCTCCAACACACACTCGCTGCTATTCCAACCCTTCACATATTTCCACATAAACTTCCCTCCTGGCATTAAACTTTGCCAGGTATTGTGCCCAGCTTACCACCCCAAACTGATGTTCCTCCCTCAGCTCACCTCTCTCCCTGCATGTCCTGTGAGCAGAATAGCTGTGCTCCTCCTCTGGGTTCTCTCATCATATGGCACTGAAGATAGAGGAGGGGGGGATTCAGCGGGACACACAGGGCAAGTATGCAGGAGACTGGGGGGGGGGGGGGACAGAAAATCAGGAGGGGCCGGCGGGGAGGAGCATCACGAGAGGTCTGACTAAATACAATCTCTTAGCAGCAGGGGCCTGATCTACCCATCAGCTAGCTGTGATTGACAGGTAGATCGAAGCGGAAGCTGTCATGGGGCCCCCTACTGGCAATGCCTGAATGGTCAGGTGTGCGGCACTTACTATTGTGAGCTGTGTCGGCGGCTGCTGATGTAGCACCTGCCACACACCTCACATACTTCAAAGTCTTGCAGGACGCGGCTGCTAATGGGAAATGAGTTCCTGTTGTGGAAAAAGTACAGGAACTCCGTTCCCGTGCGTTCCCGCAGGACTTGAGCCCTACAGTAAGCCCAGAAAAATTCAGCCGCTCCGTCGGGGGGGGGGGGGGGGGGGGTCAGTGCTACATTTGCAATAACATTTTATCAACTTCTTTTTTCCCTTCCTGATGGCCCTTTTAACTGGGTCTTTATGCCAGGGAGGAACTTCCCGATCACTGTGATTGGCTGTCCTAGTGGTCATATGATGAGGAGCCCTTCCCCCACCAACTCAACCAGAGACCAGGAGAAGTCTTTGGAGCGCGCTCTCAAGACCGAAAACCTTCCACGGACACGTATGTGTGGCGTGCGAGTGGCAACCACATGCCGAACGCCTAACTGGGAAAAGACATCATGACTTGGACGGTAAATACCCGGGTTTGTGGCTGCAGCTAGACGCCATAACCCCCCTGTATCATTTTTTTCCCCCCTCAGGCGCCGGTCTGTCTAATAAAAGTGCTCCGAGCAGCAAATTCGCCGCTGGGGTCACTTTTAGAAGCAGCGGGAGCAGTCGGTCCCCCTACAGCCACTTTCTGGTGGTTTTCGGGCTTACCTGGTGGATCAGGAAGAAAGAAAAAACAGAGCTAGCGCTGGCAGGGGCTAGGCATAGAGATGAGCGAAGGAAAAAGGGCCTCCGCCAGTGGTGTCGGGAGGGGGGGGGGGGCTGGAGTCAGGACGGATCTGACTCCGAGCGCGGCCGAGAAACATGGCAAGTCCCGCCTTTTGGAGCCTACAGCGCCTATGATGGACGTCCCACTGGTTCAATGCCGGGACCGTGGGATGTGTGATGACCATCATAGGCGCTGCGGGCTCCAGGGGGCTGGAATTACAATGTGGCCGCGTCGAGCACTATGAGATCCCCGCTCGGCCCTCGGGCGGGCGACTCTCCTCTCCTGTGCTCTCCCATCCTGTCTCTGGCTGCCTGCTGTCTACTAGGGTGGGCACACCGCACGCTACGGCTGAGCTGCAGGAGGAGGTGACCTGAAGTTAGGTAGGTCAGTGTAGGTCAATGTGGGTCTGGTAGGTCAGTGTAGGTCAATGTGGGTCAGGTAGGTCAGTGTAGGTCAGTTAGGTCAATGTGGGTCTGGTAGGTCAGTTAGGTCAATGTGGGTCTGGTAAGTCAGTGTAGGTCAGTTAGGTCAGTGTGGGTAAGGCAGGTCAGTCTGGGTCAGGTAGGTCAATGTGGGTCGTGTAGGTCAGTGTGTGTCAGGTAGGTCAGTGTAATGGTAAGTGTATGTCAGGTAGGTCATTGTAAGGGTCAGTGTGTGTATGTCAGGTAGGTAGGTAGGTCAGTTTAGTGATCAGCATTGATGGGCACTGGTAAGCCAGGCAGCAACGGCAAGTGAGCTTGCCCCCCCCCCCCCCCCCCGATGCCAGGCTCGGACTTCAAGCTGAAGCCTCCTGGTCTTTTTCCCACTTAGCAACGCCCGTGGCCTCTGCTCATCTCTATGCCCTAGGACAGTGATGGCGAACCTTGGCACCCCAGATGTTTTGGAACTACATTTCCCATGATGCTTAACTACACTGCAGAGTGCATGAGCATCATGGGAAATGTAGTTCCAAAACATCTGGGGTGCCAAGGTTCGCCATCACTGCCCTAGAGAATAAAATGGCGGTCGTTGCAATACTTTTTTTTCACACCGTATTTGCGCAGCGGTCTAACAAGCGCACTTTTTTGGGGGGGAAAAAAAATCACTTTTTTGAATAAAAAAATAAGACAGCAGTAAAATTAGCCCAATTTTTTTTTTTTTTATATTGTGAAAGATAACGTTACGCCGAGTAAATCTGATACCCAACATGTCATGCATCAAAATTGCGCCCCCCGCTCGCGGAATGGCAACAAACGTTTACCCTTAAAAACCTCCATAGGCGACGTTTAAAAAAAATTCTACAGGTTGCATGTTTTGAGTTACAGAGGAGGTCTAGGGCGAGAATTATTGCTCTCGCTCTACCGATCGCGGCGATACCTCCCGTGTGTGGTTTGAACTCAGAATCCAGAAACCTCAGTGCAGCACTGGATGGAAGATGCAAGGGTCTGTCAGGAGTCCAGAAACTCATTGTGACCTTTTATACACACACACTAATTACAAGCAAACAGATCACAGGTGAGGATGGTGACCTGTAATAGTTTTTCACACCTCTTTGTGTCAACTTGTATGCATGTTATCAGGCCAAAATCACCGGGGTGTGTAAACTTTTGATCAGGGTCATTTGGGTAGTTTCTGTTGCCATTATGATTTAAAAAAAGAGTAAACACAGCTGATTGATAATAAATGGCTTCAGCCAAACACTAACCATGAGTGAGAGAAAAGCTTTTGTGTTTATCGTTCATATTCTCTGAAAAATAGCCAAGAAATCATAAATTCTGCCGGGGTGTGTAAACTTATGAGCACAACTGTGTATATTATATATAATTTAAAAAGAATGTATTCATTAAATGTATTTTTTAGCAAAATAATGCTGCAAAAAAAAAAAAGTGTGACATAAAAAAAAAAAAAACGCAACGACCGCCATTTTATACATACAGTATCTCACAAAAGTAAGTACACCCCTCACATTTCTGTAAATATTTTCTTCTCTCTTTTCATGTGACAACACTGAAGAAATGACACTTGTCTACAATGTAAAGTAGTGAGTGTACAGCTTGTATAACAGTGTAAATTTGCCGTCCCCTCAAAATAACTCAACACACAGCCATTAATGTCTAAACCGCTGGCAACAAAAGTCAGTACACCCCTAAGTGAAAATGTCCAAATTGGGCCCAACGTGTCAATATCTTGTGTGGCCACCATTATTTTCCAGCACTGACTTAACCCTCTTGGGCATGGAGGTCACCAGAGCTTCACAGGTTGGCACTGGAGTCCTCTTCCCCTCCTCCATGATGACATCACGGAGCTGGTGGATGTTGGAGACCTTGTGCTCCTCCACCTTCCGTTTGAGGATGTCCCACAGATGCTCAATAGGGTTTAGGTCTGGAGACATGCTTGGCCAGTCCATCACCTTTACCCTCAGCTTCTTTAGCAAGGCAGTGGTGGTCTTGGAGGTGTGTTTGGGGTCGTTATCATGTTGGAATACTGCCCTGCGGCCCAGTCTCTGAAGGGAGGGGATCATGCTCTGCTTCAGTATGTCACAGTACATGCCGGCATTCATGGTCCCCTCAATGCTCTGTAGCCCCCCAGTGCCGGCAGCACTCATACAGCCCCAGACCATGACACTCCCACCACCATGCCTGACTGTAGACAAGACACACTTGTCTTTGTCCTCCTCACCTGGTTGCCCCCCACACACGCCTGTCACCATCTGACACCAAATACATTTATCTTGGTCTCATCAGACCACAGGACATGGTTCCAGTAATCCATGTCCTTAGGCCGCGTACACACGGGCGGACTGTTCGCCCAACCTTGTTCGTCAAACAATCCGACAAACAGTCCGCTCAAAATTAGCATGAACGGACTTGACTACACACGATGAACGAACAGTCCGCTGAAAGCTTGCGCGATGACGTACGTCACGTACGACGGGACTAGAAATAGGAAGTTCAAGACACAGCAAAGCACCCTTTGGGCTCCTTCTGCTGACTTTGCGTTAGTAGAAGTTTGGTTAGAGACGATTCGCGCTTTTCAGACTTCAGCTTAATTTGTCCGTTCACTGCGGCGCAGTCTACCTGTGAGGTTTGTATCTGTCTTTCGGTACGCGTGGATCAGTTGTACCTGTTATTAGGCGCTTCTGGTCCGCTCGTTTCTGGGTTTCAGGTCGTTCTTCATAGGTCTGGCTGTTCTTCAGTGCGTTCAGTTGAGCTTGTCTGTCCAGCCGACCGTTTCAAAGCCATGGAGTGTGGACGTACTCGGGAACGAGTTCGTGCTATATTGGGGCTTGGTGTTGGGGTTAATACTTTGACCCGAGCCCAGTCTGTGAACAGGGTGAGGAGGAGTTCATGGACAAAGAATTGGTTGCGCCAGCGTGACCAATTCTCGCATATGCCTTTACTCCGTGAGATCCGTGAGAATAATCCTGATGATTTCAGGAATTATCTCAGGATGACGGACCCCGTTTTTCACCGTCTGCTGGCTTTGCTGACCCCTTATATCAGCAGGCAGGATACCTGCATGCAGCAAGCCATCACTCCGGAGCAGAGGCTCGTCGCCACATTGCGCTACTTGGCGACAGGGAGAAGCCTTCAGGACCTCAAGTTCTCGACAGGCATCTCCCCCCAGGCTCTGGGGATCATTATTCCAGAGACCTGTTCTGCCATTATTCGGGTCCTGCAGAAGGAATATATGAAGGTAAGTTTGTTCTTTTAATATTGCATTATATGCATTATATGCATTGTATGTTTGTATTCATTTCATCATGACTTTTAATATCCATGACAGGAATATGATGTGAATGTCCCCTTTATATGAATGCATGCATTTTTTATTTTTATTTTTAATGTTTTTTTTTTATTTTTTATTTTTTGTTTTTTTGTGTCATTTTTTTGAGCTTTTTACCTTTTTGTGTCCCATGTGCATATTTGCTTTCATTAACGTCCTCAGCATTCAATCCTGGGCCCCATATACACCCACAGCCGAGACTGTTTTTCGCTATAATTCATATTGTCAGCTCCATTGTACTATTTTACTTGCCCCGCCCCCCACCCTTTGTATACTCTTTGTATACACCCTGTGTGTGTAGATAGATAGATAGAGAGAGAGAGAGAGAGAGAGATAGAGAGAGATATATAGATATATATAGATATAGATATATAGATATAGATATATAGATATATAGATATATAGATATAGATATATAGATATGGATTGTCAACTCATTAATTATTCCCCCCACTCAAATTGTTTGCAGGTGTTGGATACTCAATAATTAGTCCCCCCACCCCACTCAAATTGCTTGCAGGTGTTGGATACTTATTAATTAGTCCCCCACCCCACTCAAATTGCTTGCAGGTGTTGGATACTTATTAATTAGTCCCCCCACCCCACTCAAATTGCTTGCAGATGTTGGATACTTATTAATTAGTCCCCCCACCCCACTCAAATTGCTTGCAGGTGTTGGATACTCATTAATTAGTCCCCCCACCCCACTTACCCACCTAATTTATGTCCCCTGGTCCATCAGAGGGCTGATTAATCTGTGAATTGGTCCACCCATTTTTTTTTTTTGTTTAAATTATTATTATATTTTTTTTTTTTGTGTCATTTTTTTTGAGCTTTTTACCTTTTTGTGTCCCACGTGCATATTTTCTTTCATTAACGTCCTCAGCATTCAATCCTGGGCCCCATATACACTCACAGCCGAGACTGTTTTTCTCTATAATTCATATTGTCAGCTCCATTGTACTATTTTACTTGCCCCCCCCCACCCTTTGTATACTCTTTGTATACACCCTGTGTGTGTGTGTGTAGATAGATAGATAGATAGATAGATAGATAGAGAGATAGATAGATAGATAGATAGATAGATATAGATATATATAGAGATAGATAGATATAGATATAGAGATATATAGAGATAGATAGATAGATATAGATATATAGAGATAGATATAGATATAGATAAATATATATGGATTGTCAACTCATTAATTAGTCCCCCCACTCAAATTGCTTGCAGGTGTTGGATACTCATTAATTAGTCCCCCCACCCCACTTACCCACCTAATTTATGTCCCCTGGTCCATCAGAGGGCTGATTAATCTGTGAATTGGTCCGCCTTCTTTTTTTTTATTTTTTTTTGGCAGAAAACAAATTTGCAATATTTCTGTTTAAGGCCGGGTTCACACCGCTGCGATGCGGGAACGCCGCGAATCCGCAGCGTTTTCCCGCATCGCATAACTCCCGCCAGCAGCTCACACTGCCCTATGTGGATGGCTGGGAGTGTCAATGATATGTTAATGACACCCCCAGATCCGTCCGCATATCGCAGTGCGATCTGCCGACTCGCACAGGAATCGGATCGCATGGTGTGAACCCCCATGCGATCCGATTCTGTTGCGGACCAAAAAAAGGGTCCCGTGCGAGTTTGCTGCGGGATCGATGCGAATTCAGCCATACTATCTGTATGGCTGAACTCGCATCGCTACGGAGATCGGATGTGATTTTCGGTGCGAATCACATCCGGATCTCCCCCCGCAGCAGTGTGAACCCAGCCTAACTGTTGTTCCAAAATGTTTTTGAGTTTTTTTTGTTATGAATTGTTTTTATTTAATGACTATTTTTTTTTTCCTGTGTTTGACTCCCCAGTGTCCTTCCACGCCACAGGAATGGCAGACTGTGGCTTCCCAGTTCGCTGCCCGTTGGGACTTCCCCAACTGCGGAGGGGCGATCGATGGGAAACATGTGAGGATTGTGCCCCCACCCCATTCGGAGTCCTACTATTGGAATTATAAGGGGTTCCATAGTGTGGTGCTAATGGCGGTGGTGTCGGCACAATGTGACTTTCTTTATGTGGATGTGGGGAAGAACGGCCGGATGTCTGACGGAGGAGTCTTTAGGCAGACCGAGTTCTGCCACCGTCTTCTCACTGGTGGCCTGGACTTGCCACCAGATGCCGAGAATGTGGAGGGGCTCCCGTTTGTTTTTCTGGCTGATGAAGCGTTCGGTCTGAGTGAACATCTTATGAGACCCTTCCCCCAAAGGACCCTCACCCCGGAGAGGAGGGTTTTTAATTATCGGCTGGCCAGAGCAAGAAGGGTTGTGGAGAGTGCCTTTGGCATTATGGCCAGCCGGTTCCGTCTGTTACTGACAGCCATCAACCTTGCAGAATATAAACTGAACTATGTGATTCTGTGCTGCTGCATTCTGCACAATTTTCTACGTAAATTTTCAGGTAACCAGTACCTGCAGCCTATTGGGCCTGAGGCCGGACTCATATTTCCAGAACTGACAGGGCTGGATCATGCCCTTCCTGGCTTAGCCCCCCAAACAGCACGTGAGGTGCATGACCGCTATGTCAGCTATTTTAATGGTAGGGGGGCTATTCCAATGCCAGCTGAGCAATACAAATGTATTTTTCTTGAAATATGTATTGTCTGTTCAAATTTTTAAGTTGGGTTCTTGTTTGCTTTTCACGTTGCTTGTCTCCTACATATTGTCCTAGTTCAGGGATATGCAATTGGCCAACCTCCGGCTGGTGCAAAACTACAAGTCAATCATGCCTCTGGGTCTCATGCTTGTGGCTGTCAGTCTTGCTATGCTTCATGGGACTTGTAGTTCTGCAACAGCTGGATTTCCACTAATTGCATATTCCTGTCCTAATGCATTTGTATTGCAAAGTGGTTTTTGACAATAGGAAATAAGGCCCTTTGTGACAGAAAACACAAAATGACTTCCCAAACTGGTATTGAGTATTGAAAGAAGTAGACACACACACACACACATCTTTTTTTTGATTTTTTAATAGTGCACATTCCAACCAGCGCCTCTTTTTTAGATATTTTTCTTTTTGTGTTTTTTTTTTTTTTTCTTTTTTTGTAAACATAGAAATATATAGATATATCTAAAATACAATTATCACAAAAATAAAAAAAATAAAAGCATCTTTTTAACTATTTACATAAAACAAGGGGTAAAGCCAAATTTTTAAGATGCACACCAAAAATTGGTAATGTCAACATGTGCTATGTACCATCATGAGTGATCAATGGACGTGTTTGGTGGGTGCAATCCCTTCCTCTCACATACTAGAAGGAGGAAGGGTTTGCAAACACCAAATGCGTCCATTGCGATCCTCTGATGGCACATAGCACATGTTGACACACCGTGTGCATCTTCAAAATTTGGCCTCTAAAAACATTAAAAACTTTTTGGCAAGGAAATGAAGAACATGATCGATTGTGTTTTAGGGAAAAGGGGCTTAGATTCTCCCTAAAACATCGATCATGTTCTTCATTTCCTGCCTCATAGTGACCAGTTGCTGTTGTATGGCCTGGATTTGGTGTTGCATGGCCTGGATGTTGTTCTCCATGAAATCAATCCTGCCATTCCAGGCCATGACCTGCCCAATCATCCTCTGGGCACTGTCAGAGGTAAATGGCTCTGCAGCTTGTTGTCCTTCCACAACCAGATCATCACCTAAAAACATGTGTAGATAAAAAATTGGTTAACATATACAGCCATTAATTGTTTACCTTAAGCTGGGTTGTCAGACACTCACTTTGTGGGGTGCGTATCTCCACCACCTCTTCCTCCTCCACATCTAGCCCTGGGCTTGGCTGATCCAGTGGAGCTACGGAGCTTGGTCCAGCGGAGGATACGGGGCTTGGCTGCTCCCTCTCGGACACAGGGCTGGGCAGCTCAAATACCGACGCGGGGCTGGGGCTAAGTGCCCAATCAGGCTGGTGAGGTCGGGGGGTCCTGGGCTGCTCCGCCTCTTGTCTGAGTCTTTGTTCCCCTATGAAAATGAAAAAAAAAAAAAAGGTATACTTTTAAGCATAGTGATATTTGAGTACAGAAATGTGAATATGAAACATTGGTTTGAAGTGGTGTACAATTATTAGCTGGTTATTACAAGCTCCTAGTTTAATACATCCTTAAAATGACTTTTTTTTTTAGTTATGCTGTGTTCAGACTGCTGCGATGTGCGAACGCTGCAAATCTACTGTGGTTTCACGCATCGCATGTGCAGTTCGCACTGCCCTATGTGACCTGCTGGGAGTGTCAGTGTAAAGTTTTATTGACACCTCCAAATTAGTTCTCATTTCACAGCGCAATCTTTAAACTCGGACAGGAATCGGACCACATGGTGTGAACACCCATGTGATCCGATTCGGCTGTGGACTAAAAAAAAGGGCCATGTACAAGTTTGGGCCGGATGCGATGCGAATTCAGCCATACTATCTGTATGGCTGAAATCGCATCACACAGAGATCACATGTGATTTGCACTGCAGTGCGGTGCAAATCACATTTGATCTCGTACATTGCAGCAATGTGAACCTAGCCTTTAACCAAACTGTGATACTTTATATCTTTTGTCCAAGTTTCACAGACGGACACACTCGAATCATCCCCTGGAGTACCTGTGTGTGATTATGTCAAAAAATGTTCTATGATGTCCCAAACTACACTAAATGATTCCCAGTCCAGATGTTGAACCAGCATTTTATCTATCTATCTATCTATCTATCTATCTATCTATCTATCTCATTTTTTTTATTGAGTCTACATTGCACTGAATACATTTATGAAACTTTATTAAAAACTTATATCCTATAAACTGAGCGTGACAATTCAGTTTATCATGAACAATACAAAAAAATTAATAACTAATTAAAATCTAATCCAACATCAGATAAATTTACACCATATACAAATTCATGCTATTTACGCCCACATATACGAACAACCATATGCGCTCATTACATGAACTATTAACTACACGAACGATCAAATCCGCCAGATTTACATACAATACCTACACGAACGATTACGAACCAATCCGCCAGATTTACATATAATACCCACACGAACGATTACGATCCAATCCGCCAGATTTACATACACTACCTACACGAACGATTACGATCAAATCCGCCAGATTTACATACAATACCTACACGAACGATTACGCTCAAATCCGCCAGATTTACATACACTACCTACACGAATGATTACGATCAAATCCGCCAGATTTACATACAATACCTACACGAACGATTACGAACAAATCCGCCAGATTTACATATAATACCTACACGAACGATTATGTCCGACAGTCACGAGAAACGCGGAGTTTACTCACTTTTTTTCAGGGCCTTTTTGATGCGGTGATATTGGTCCGGCTCCCTGGACTTGATGTCGGACCATCGTTTCCGGAGCTGGTCCTTGCCTCTTTGTACCCCAAATTTGTTCTGCAACGATGTCACGACCTTATCCAAGATGGCGCTTTTCCGGACATTAGGTTTGGGGTACGGGCCATGTTCCCCATCATAGTCCTCCCTTCTTAATATAGCCACCATCTCCACCATCTCTTCAAAGGCCATATTGGTGGCCTTATATCTCCTCCTTGCTCCGGAAGCATGGGGTCCATGGCTTTCCTCCGCGCTGCTCACGCTGCTAATTGAATTTGCGTCCGCCATTTTCTCCTATCATTCACCCACAGCGGAACGAGGGTAAAAGGGGCGGGGAAACACGGTCACAAGGAACGTCAGGGGCGGGCGACGCAGGCGGAGCCTGAGCGCATGCGCTGTATATAAAGCGTTACCGCGAGGCCGTACGCTTGTCCGAACGAAAGCAGCGAGTGCTACACGCGACGGTAAGATAGTTATCGTTTTATTTTCGTTTAATTTAAAGCCTGCGTTAGGAATGTGTATATTGAAATTTAATCTTATTGATGTTTAATTGATTTTTATGTGGGTTGGTGGTTGAGTGGGGTTGGTGTTTTGTGTGGTAGTGTGGGGGTGGAGGTGGGTGTATAGGGGGGGGGGTAGTGTGTGTGTGTGTGGGGGGGGGGGTAGTGTTTGTGTGTGTGGGAGGGGTAGTGTGTGTGTGTGTGTATGGGGCAGTAGTGTGTGTAGTGTGTGTGTGTGTGTGGGGGGGGGTAGTGTTTGTGTGTGTGGGAGGGGTAGTGTGTGTGTGTGTGTGTGTGTGTGTGGGGGGTAGTGTTTGTGTGTGTGGGAGGGGTAGTGTGTGTGTGTGTGTGTGTGTGTGTATGTGTATGGGGCAGTAGTGTGTTTGTGTGTGTGGGAGGGGTAGTGTGTGTGTGTATGGGGCAGTAGTGTGTGTAGTGTGTGTGTGTGTGTGTGTGTGTGGGGGGGGGTAGTGTTTGTGTGTGTGGGAGGGGTAGTGTGTGTGTGTGTGTATGTGTATGGGGCAGTAGTGTGTGTAGTGTGTGTGTGTGTGTGGGGGGGGGGGGTAGTGTTTGTGTGTGTGTGTGTGTGGGGGGGGGGGGGTAGTGTTTGTGTGTGTGGGAGGGGTAGTGTGTGTGTGTGGGGAGGGCGGGGGTAGTGTTTGTGTGTGTGTGTGTGTGGGGGGTAGTGTGTGTGTGGGGGGGGGGGGGGTAGTGTTTGTGTGGGGGGTAGTGTGTGTGTGTGTGTGTGGGGGGGGTAGTGTGTGTGTGTGTGGGAGGGGTAGTGTGTGTGTGGGGGGGGGTAGTGTTTGTGTGGGGGGTAGTGTGTGTGTGTGTGTGTGGGAGGGGTAGTGTGTGTGTGGGGGGGGTAGTGTGTGTGTGGGGGGGGGGGGTAGTGTTTGTGTGGGGGGTAGTGTGTGTGTGTGTGTGTGGGGAGGGCGGGGGTAGTGTTTGTGTGGGGGGTAGTGTGTGTGTGGGGAGGGCGGGGGTAGTGTTTGTGTGTGTGTGTGTGGGAGGGGTAGTGTGTGTGTGGGGGGTAGTGTGTGTGTGTGGGGGGGGGGGTAGTGTTTGTGTGGGGGGTAGTGTTTGTGTGTGTGTGTGTGTGTGTGTGGGGTAGTGTGTGTGTGGGGTAGTGTGTGTGTGGGGAGGGCGGGGGTAGTGTTTGTGTGTGTGTGTGTGGGAGGGGTAGTGTGTGTGTGGGGGGTAGTGTGTGTGTGTGGGGGGGGGGGTAGTGTTTGTGTGGGGGGTAGTGTTTGTGTGTGTGTGTGTGTGTGTGTGGGGTAGTGTGTGTGTGGGGTAGTGTGTGTGTGGGAGGGGTAGTGTGTGTGTGGGGGGGGGGTAGTGTTTGTGTGTGGGGTAGTGTGTGTGTGGGGTAGTGTGTGTGTGGGAGGGGTAGTGTGTGTGTGTGGGGGGTAGTGTGTGTGTGTGGGAGGGGTAGTGTGTGTGGGGGGGGGGGGGTAGCGTGTGTGGTAGTGTGTGTCTCGCCTACATTGTTACAATATAGTGTGCATTTGGTCTGACTTTTTTTTTTGGTATTTTTTGTTTTTTTTTGTTTTTCAGAAAATGCAAAGGTATACCCCAGACCCCTTTAAGGAGGAGGCCTTCCTCTCCACATTTCTGGATTTAATTGAGTCGCACAGGAGTCTTTGGGATTCAAAACACCCCCAATACCCAATCCGTGCTGCCCGGAAGAAGACACTGGAGACAGTTTTGGCGTTTGTGAGAACCCGAGTCCCCCAGGCAGACACTGACTTTGTGAACGCCAAAATTCAGAACCTGCGTAGCGTGTATAGGCGGGAGCAAAGAAAGATCCTAGAGTCCCAAACATCAGGATCAGGAGCAGGTCAGGTCTATGTACCTAGGCTGTGGTATTATGACAGGCTGCGTTTTCTGGATGACACGTCAGAAGCCAGGCAGTCACTTTCCACTCTTCCGTCTACCCGTCCCTCCACCCTTCCCTCCGCCCGTCCCTCCACCCTTCCCTCCGCCTCAGGTGAGCCATCCCTGGAAGATCCAGACCCTTCCTTGCTGGACGAGGTTGATGCGCCCAGCTGGAGCCAGGTATATTTTAGTTTCTAAAGTTTGGATTGCTCAAATATTAATGATGTAAAGTTCAATGTTTGAATTGCTTCCAAATCTAGGATTTCATCACAAATTAAATTAGATAGAAGGATACAGTAGTTTCCACAAATGTGGCTCAAATCTTGGTGAACTGATGGAAAAATGATGGTGTCAAAATGATAGCCTTTTGTATTTCAAGACAAATGTATTTGCAAGTGAGAACTGTAAAATTGTTAGTGATTGATGATTTCTAAATATAGACATATTTTATTTATTGATTGCTTTGTTTTTTACACAGGATGAGCTCACCCAGGAGGAGGCCGGGACCAGTGGTATGGAGGAGGAGGCCGGGACCAGTGGTATGGAGGAGGAGGAGGCCGGGACCAGTGGTATGGAGGAGGAGGCCGGGACCAGTGGTATGGAGGAGGAGGCCGGGACCAGTGGTATGGAGGAGGAGGCCGGGACCAGTGGTATGGAGGAGGAGGCCGGGACCAGTGGTATGGAGGAGGAGGCCGGGACCAGTGGTATGGAGGAGGAGGAGGCCGGGACCAGCCACACACAAGAGCTAGCTGGGCCCAGCAGGAGTCGGACTGAAAGCCAGGTCCCTCCCCTCCGCCTAGCCAGCAAAAGGCCCAGGAGGATGACCCGTATAGAGGAGGAGTCCTTGGCGCTTATACACCAAGCCACACAAGTTCTGTCCAAACCCCCCAATCCGGAGGAGGCCTATGGCACTTATCTGGCTAGTAAGCTACAAGAAATGGACAAACCACAGCGCAACTTGTGTGAAGCAATATTTTTTGATGCCATCCAATGGGGTCTGAAGGGTGAGCTCACACCCACCACCAAGCTTTATAACGCAGACCCTACTGCTCCTCCTCCTCCTCCTCCTCCTCCTACCACAACTCACTACCAGAGGCACAGCCTCCAGCGACGCGTGGAGGGAAGGCTAGACGGAAGAGTCGCAAGTGACTGCCTGGCTTCAGTCTGCTCTGACAGAAGACGCAGGCTGTTGTAGTACCACAATCTGGGGACATGGATCTCATCTGCTGCTGTTCCTGGTCTTTGGGATTCTAGGACCTGGTTGTGCTCCGCAGGTTCGGAATTTTGGTGGATACTCACTTGATGTGTGCCTGGGGGACAAAAGGCTTCACAAACGTCAAAATTGTCTCCAGTGTTGCCTCCCTCTTGATTTAGTTTTGTTCTGAGGAAAAATAAAACTTTATTATTTCAAAAAAATATTGTATGTTTTTTTTTTTATTTATTTTTTTTTTTTTTTTGGCTTAAAAAAAAGGAAAATTTATATCAAATACTTACCGTAATTTTCCTTTCCTGATGGGCTCCATGGCAGCATACGTGTGGGTTAGCCCCGCCTCCATAATTACCCAATAGGACCTCTACTCCCATAAATCTTTGCTCCAGGCTGCTATCCGTGTTCCGTAACTAGCCTACTCCAACATTTGGGAGGGAACTCCTGCTGCCATGGAGCCCATCAGGAAAGGAAAATTACGGTAAGTATTTGATATAAATTTTCCTTTTTCCTGACAGGCTCCATGGCAGCATACGTGTGGGAAATAACTCGCCAAACACACCCGGGTGGGCTAAAAATGTTGAGCAAAGAAACTAGAATTTTATTTTTCATTGTCCACTGACAATACTTGTAAACCAAAATTAACAGAAGAAAGCGCAGCTGGCTCCACACAATAATGGGAAACAAAGGTATTAATTGAAGACCAGGAAGCTGCTCTGCAGATAACTTCTGGTGCGACATGTTGAACTGCTGCCCAAGGGATCGAGATGCCCCGAGTTGAATGAGCTGTCACTGCCTCAGGAGGAACCATGCCCTTTGCCTTGTATGCCCTTTGAATCGTTTGGACCACCCAAGATGAGATTGATCTTACTGATGCTCGCATCCCTTTATTTTTGCCATGAAGAAGGACAAAAAGAAAGTCTGTTCGTCTGAACGAGGCTGTAGCGTCCAGATATTGTTTCAAGGTGCGACCAACATCCAGGGGATGAATCTCTTGGTTGTCTGACATTCTAAACGTAGGTAGCACGATCTCCTGATTTTCGTGAAATACTGATGTGACTTTTGGATTTGATCCAAGCATAGGGATCAGGACCACTCTGTCCGGAAAGAAAGATAGAAATGGTTCAACTGACCCAAGATTCCTAATTTCCGACACTCTTTTGGCTGAAGTTATTGCTACCAGAAAAACCGTCTTGATAGTGAGATCTCCTAAAGACAGGGGAGCATCCAAACCTTTCCCAAGATCAGAAAGAAAGTCCAATACTAACGGAAGGTCCCATTTGGGAAACCTGGGCCTCTTTTGAGGCCTAAGCCTGATGGCTCCTTTAAAGAATTGTTGTATTAATGTATGATTCGCCCACGAAACTCCTGTAAAGGCTGAAATGGCTGAAACTTGTACTCTAAGAGAACTATTGCCAGAGACAAGTCTAACCCTGACTGAAGGAAAGACAAGATATCTTGAACTGCCGGAGAATTATATGAATTTGATCTAGAAGACATGTGGCCCATAAACCTGGCCCATATACGTTCGTACACTTTATTGGTACTCTTCCGTCTGGCACTAAGAAGGGTTGGAATCGCTTCTTCTGGGCAACCTAGAGCTTCTAGCCTTCCCCTCTCAAGAACCATGCCCTGAGGTGTAGACAGGATGGGCATGGGTGTAACAGTGTGCCTTGAGACAGTAGATCTGGCCTGAGAGGCAGGGGAACTGGGTCCTGATAGCTGAGGAGCAACAGCAGAGGAAACCAAGGCCTGTTGGGCCAGAATGGTATTATCGCAATGATTTCCACCTTCTCCCCTCTGAGCCTCCGAAGGAACTGTAGGATTACAGGAACTGGAGGGAAGGCGTAGGCTCTCTGGAACTTCCAACAATCCGTGAGAGCATCTGTCCCGAACGCCTGAGGATCCCTGAACCTCGAGTAGTATCTGTGCATCTTGCGATTGTACGGCGAAGCGAACAGATCGACCTCTGGAGATACTCCCAGAGTCAGAAGCCACTCGAAGACATCCCTGTGAAGGGACCACTCGTTGTTGTCTATTTTGACCCTTGACAGAAAATCTGCTTGAACATTCTGGACCCCCGGGATGTATACAGCAGAAATGTTGACCACATTCTTCTGAGCCCAGTTCATTATCGGTTCTACTTCTCGTAGTAGAGACCAACTGCGAGTCCCTCCTTGTTTCTTTATATAGGCCACCGCAGTTGTGTTGTCCAGTCTCAGCATTACTGAAGACCCTGCCACCAGATGGCGAAATGCTATTAGTGCTTGAAAGGCTGCTCTCAACTCCAGGATGTTGGAGACTACACACAGCGCCGGGAACGACCACCTTCCTTGAGCTACTTCCGTAAGGCAATGAGCGCCCCAACCTTTGTTGCTGGCATCTGAGGTTATTATCACCCAGGAAATGGGGACTATCGAATGATGGTTGCGTAGATTCTTCCCTTGAAGCCACTAGAGGAGAGACATCCTCATCGCTGGTGTAAGGAGTATGCGCTGTGATTGATTGGACGAGTCCCACTGTTGCAGAAACCCTTTCTGGAAGGGACGAGTGTGCCACTGGGCCCACTTCACCATAGGGATGGTGGCCGTCATTGGGCCGATCACTTTCAAGCATTGAAGAGCCGAAAGATGAGATGATTCCCAAGCCTTGTGAATCCTGTCCCGGATAACATAGATTTTTTCCTCTGGCAGAGAGATAGTGCCTTTTAATGTGTCGAACTGAGCCCCTAGAAACACGATCACTTGAGTTGGAACCAGATGGCTCTTCTCTAGGTTCAGGAGCCAACCAAACGTCTGTAGAGTGGAGATGACTAAACTCTTGTGAACCAGAATTTGATCTCTGTCCTGAGATAATAAGAGCAAATCGTCCAGATAATGATGGAGACGAACTCCTTTGACTCGTAAAAGAGCTACTATCGCTAGGAGTACCTTGGAGAAGACCCGAGGAGATGTTGTCAACCCGAATGGGAGACAGGTAAACTGGAGGTGTTGATCGCCAACTGCGAAACGGAGAAATTGCTGGAAATCCCTTGCTACTGGCACGTGAAAGTATGCGTCCTTCAAGTCGATTGAGATTAACCAATCCCCTAGCTGCACTGACTGTTGGATTGTAAGAAGAGACTCCATTTGAACTTTTCCTTGCGAATGAGGAAATTGAGGAAGGTCAAATCTATCACCGGCCTCCATGCGCCATTTCTTTTCTGAACCATAAACAGAGGAGAATACATGCCTTCGCCACGTTCGTCTTCTGGCACGGGCACGGCTGCGCCTTGATCCAGCAAACAACTTACGTAGGTCAATAGGACCTGTTTCTTTTTCCTCTGAGTCTGAATTGTTGTGGGAATGAACCTTAATCTCGGAGTGTTGATGAAAGTCCACTTGTGACCCGAGGAAACCGTCTTGACGGTCCAATAATCTTGAATTGAGGCCGCCCAAATTCAAAAGATTTGGTAGAATCTTGATTACCTGCGGAAGCCCCCTTTGAGGTTTTCTTAAGGGAGGATTGTCTGGACCTCCAAGATCTAGAGAACTCCCTGCCGGGTCTATAACTGCGCGCTTCTCTAGCACGATCCGAGGTCTGCCTTCTTGGAAAAAATACGTTTTTGGTTTTGAAGGCGTCTGTCTTGAGGGAGGAACCCAGACCTCCCACCTGTGGCCCGGGATATGGCGCTATCTAGTTTATTACCAAACAAGGAGGTTCCCTCAAATGGTATACGACACCATGCCTGCTTAGATGTTGGATCCGCCAACCAGGGACGGAGCCACAAAGCACGGCGTGCCGAGACTGCTGCCAACATAGCCCGAGACAGAAGGCGGGTAATGTCAATAGATGCCTCCCCCAAAAAGGCTGATGCCATTCTGATCTCCTGAATGGGAGAGTCTTTAGCCGTATTCACTGAGATACCTCTCAAGAACTCTTCAACATTGTCGGCCCATGTTTCAATAGCCTTTGAGACTGCGGCTAAAGCCAAAGTTGGTTTACAAGCCATCCCTGAAGTTAGATAAATTCTTTTCAGATCTGAGTCAATTCTTCTCTCTAACGGATCTTTGAAAGATACTGTGTCTTCCAAAGGGAGAGTCACGTATTTGACTAAACGCATAAGTGCTGCGTCTACCAGAGGAGCTGATTCAAGGTGCTTCACATCATCCTCCTTAAAGGGGTACAATTTAGACACCTTTGATTGCATGGAGCTCTTCCTATCAATCTTGCTCCACTCTTCAGTAATGATTTCTCCCAATTCAGATAGGAAAGGAAAATGTTGCCATTCCTTTTTGAGTTGTTTGAAAAACTTTCTTTGTTTGGGGAGGGGGGAAGTAGTGGGTTCTTCCCATTTTAAAGCTTCTTTCACTGCCTTGACTAGAGCAGGTACTAAAGCATAATCAAATCCTACTCCTGGATCCTCTGGATCCGAATCGCTGTCAGACAAGAGAACAGAGTGGTGGCTTGGTTGAGAAGATTCCCCAGTCTCTTGTAGGAGCCCTTCACCTCCTGAAGGACACAATGGGTCTGAGGGGGATTCCATAGAGTGATGAGCTTCCCTCTGCTGCAGGGATTCCTTTACCACTCTTCTCACCATAGATTCCAAGCGTTTATCCGCACCATCTCTTTCATCTGCGACTTTAGAGAAGCAATGATCACAGAGCGATTTGTCTGATGGGATGGGCATCTTACAGCCCCAACATGAATTATCTGGTCCTCTGCTTGAATGCGAGTGACCACTGCGTTGTTCAGATCTGGAAGACCTACGGTAACCAGACTTTGACGATGATTTACGGTGGTGCGATTTTGACGATCCACTGCGACTATGCGCACTGTAATGCGGTTCAGACCTAGAAGGGCTATAAGGAAATACACAAGAAAAGAGAGAGATACAGACCAGGCTGGTATCAAATGCTAAGGAATACTCCACAAATACACAGCAATCCAGCCATGCACATACCTGTTACAAGCGGGCAGGTCACTAGTAGGCAGTGAGGCATCCATGACTAAGAACGCTGACTGTAACAACAATAGACCCTCATAAGCAGCCATACAAAACACAGGAGCAACAATACATCAGAGCAGATCATAAACCTACCTTACACCAACCAGAGAATAGCCCCGGGAAGTCGCTGAATCTCCTGCAATCATTCCCAAATTCTGACATCTCTCACTGTGTTTTAAATATGGCGCCCATGACGTCATCAGCGGCGTCAGACGCGAGATGCCCGCGCGCATGCGCGGGAACCAAGCCTCGCTTTGGATTTGGGTCCGCGCATGCGCAGAACGCAGCGCTGGACCCGGAAACAGGGGGAGAAAGGCTGCTGGAACGCGGAAGCGTCAGCGCCTATGCACAAGAACCAGCTGGCATATGAAAAGACACAGGTAGAAAAGAAAACACATAAACACTGCTGCCATGAAAAAACGGAATTTTTACAGCTCACCACTCCACCAACGATCGTCTGGCCGAACAGGTTCAAGCACACACCACCGATCCACCGGGCAGATAATGGCCACCTTACATAGCAGGTAAAAAGCCGTGCGCACTTATCTTCGGATAAACAAAGTCTTCAGCGCTACTCTGCCATACACTCCATACCCATGCTTAACAGACAGGGCCTATCGGAGGAACAAAAGCTTGATAGTCGGCCAACTTGATCGTAGTGAAGATCTCTTCAGATAGGAAACACCTGTCCTATGGAGGAGGACAAAAAAGGAACACGGATAGCAGCCTGGAGCAAAGATTTATGGGAGTAGAGGTCCTATTGGGTAATTATGGAGGCGGGGCTAACCCACACGTATGCTGCCATGGAGCCTGTCAGGAAACAAAGTTTATTTGTGAGTAGGCAGATACATGTCAAAAGACTCTGGGGGGTTATTTACAAAACACACGTTCATGTAAATATGCTAACTTCAAGTGCAATTTTTAAAGCACTGCAAGTGCACTTGGAAGTGCAGTCGCTGTAAATTTGAGGCTTAACATTTGAAATGAGGGGGAAGCTCTGCTGATTTTGAACATGCAATCATGTGTAGGCTAAAATGCTGGTTTGGGTATCTATCTATCTATCTATCTATCTATCTCTACTTGCATAGTCCTGCTTGGCCAAAAAAAAAATGCAAGTCCATCTTGTTTCAACCCCCCCCACAAAAACAAAAAAAACAATAGTAGTTCCAAAAATATATAGTAATAGATAAATTCTATATTTTTTTTAATAAATAAATATATATATATATATATATAATTTTTTTAATTTTTTGGGGGGGGGTTTTTTTTTTTAATTTTGAATATATTTTTTCGATAATTGGAAGATTAATCATAGGATGAGGATGAATAAAAACATGTGGTATAACTCTGTGTGAATATAAGCAGCAAAGCTACTTCACTTTTCTTGCATTACGAAGAAGAAAAGAACGGGCTATATTAAAAAATCACAAAATTAGCAGCATGACGAATATGCTAGCTTCAATACGAACACTAGTTTTACAAGACCGAGCGCTTCCGCCCTGTAAATCCTTTCTGGGCATGCGCGAAACTTAGTCTGTCGAACGAGCCTACACACGAGCGGACTGTCCGCTGAAACCAAGTTTCAGCGGACTGTCTTACGGGAATTCCGAAAAACTTTGTTCGTCAGACTGTCCGCTGAAGCCCACACACGAGCGGACTGTCCGCTGAAACACTGTTCAGTGGACAAAGTTGGGCGAACAGTCCGCCCGTGTGTACGCGGCCTTAGTCTTGCTTGTCTTCAGCAAACTGTTTGTGGGCTTTTCTTGTGCATCATCTTTAGAAGAGGCTTCCTTCTGGGATGACGGCCATGCAGACCAATTTGATGCAGTGTGTGGCGTATGGTCTGAGCACTGACAGGCTGACCCCCCACCCCTACAACCTCTGCAGCAATGCTGGCAGCACTCCTACGTCTATTTCCCAAAGACAACCTCTGGATATGACGCTGAGCACGTGACCTCAACTTCTTTGGTGGACCATGGCGAGGCCTGTTCTGAGTGGAACCTGTCCTGTTATACCGCTGTATGGTCTCAGCCATCGTGCTGCAGCTCAGTTTCAGGGTCTCAGCAATCTTCTTATAGCCTAGGCCATCTTTATGTAGAGCAACAATTCTTTTTTTTTTTTTCAGATCCTTAGAGAGTTCTTTGCCATGAGGTGCCATGTTGGACTTCCAGTGACCAGTATGAGAGAGTGAGAGCGATAACACCAAATTTAACACACCTGCTCCCTATTCACACCTGAGACCTTGTAACACTAACGAGTCACATGACACCGGGGGGAGGGGAAATGGCTAATTGGGCACCAATTTTAATATTTTCACTTAGGGGTGTACTGACTTTTGTTGCCAGAGGTTTAGACATTAATGGCTGTGTGTTGAGTTATTTTCAGGGGACAGGAAATTTACACTGTTATACAAGCTGTACACTCACTACTTTACATTGTAGACAAGTGTCATTTCTTCAGTGTTGTCACATGAAAAGATAGAAGAAAATTGTTACAAAAATGGGAAATAAATTTGTGAAATACTGTATATATATATATATATATATATATATATATATATATATATATATATATATATATATATATATATATATATATATATATATATATATATATATATATATATATATATATAAATAAAGACTGGAGAGGGGCATCGGGGGACTGGAGAGGGGCATCGGGGGACTGGAGAGGGGCATCGGGGGACTGGAGAGGGGTATCGGGGGACTGGAGAGGGGCATCGGGGGACTGGAGAGGGGCATCCGGGGAGTGCAGAGAAGGGACAAGGTGGTCCACATAGTGAACATGGAGTTATTCACTTTCAGGCCATTACAGGGGACAAAAGGGGCACTCTTTACACCTGGAGGAAAAGAGATTTAACCTTCACACGTGGAAAGGCTTCTTCACGGGAAGAGCTGTGAAAATTTGGAATAGACTCCATCAGGAACTACAGTTGCAAAAAAAAAAAAAAAAAAAAAAAAGTATGTGAACCCTCGGATTTAACAACTGGCTGAACCTCCTTTGGCAGCAATAACTTCACCCAAACGTTTCCCGTAGTGGCAGATCAGACGTGCACAACGGTCAGGAGCAATTATTGGCCGTTCCTCTTTACAGAAATGTTTCAGTTCAGCGATATTCTTGGGATGTCTGGTGTGAATCGCTCTCTTGAGCGATTTCTCTGTGTTTTTTTATTCTTTTTTTGCTATACAAATAAAAAAGACCTAAAATAAAAAAAAAATTAAAATAAAAAGTTTTTCTTTTGTTTCCGTTATAAAATTTTGTCAATAAGTACGTTTTCTCCTTCGCTAATGGGCACTGATAAGGCAGCAGCAATAAGGTGGAACTGAGAGGTGGCGCTGAAAGGCTGCAATGATGGGTAATTATGGGTGCAGCCGATTGGCTCTCTTCCTCTACTTGTGAGACGCGAGTGAGGAAAAGCCGATCGACGGCTCTTCCTGTTTCCCCATGTCTGCAGGGGGGGGGGGGGGGGGGTGGGGGTGATGACCCACAAATTTTCTGGTGGAGAGAGGGGTGGTGCATCACTGCTGGGTCAAGTTCCACGGCTCAGGTAAGTAAAGGGGGGGGGAAGCCAGAAGTCCCCCCCCCCCACTTTACCATAGGATGCATTAAGGTGAAAAATCACGAGGCAGCACCCGTCCATCCGGAGTGAGGAACTCTAGAGCCATTATTTCCGCTTAATTGAAACTCATGATCTTTATAGGCTTTTCAAGTGTCATTTACGGACAATTTAAGTTTCACGTATATATATATATATATATATATATATATATATATATAATTTTTTTTTTTTTTATCAGGTCACTGTCATTTAATAAACACGTTGCCCTAGAAGGTTCACCTACAGTGAATGTCAGATCTTCTGCTTAATAAATACCCCCCCCTAGGTGTAAACACTTCCACAGTCACATCATTACCAGATAAAAGTGATTTTCTTTCCAACGCATTTAATGGCCTGACCTTTTTCTGGCATGAAAACACTTAGATCCGTGTCCCTATAAATATCCATGTTTCTATGCAATAATCATCCCCCCTGATATCATAGGCATCATTGTTTGCCATGTGGGCCGTACCAGCTGCCCCATCCCAGGAAATGCAGAAATTATGAAACCTTTCACATGGCGACAGCATAAAATCACACAGAAACATTGTATAAAATGTGTAAATCCTGTTTTATTCCAGTAAACATACATCACAAAATTTCACATTTCTCGTCTGTCGTTAACCCCCGCCCTCCCAGATTCGGTCCCGCTGCACCATCTCTTCCAGGAGACCAATTCCCCCACCCAAAAGCGATTGTCACAATAGATCAAGGTTACGATAAAACGAAAAAATTTCCCAGCACATTCACTTCACAGAGAGACACGACCAAGCAAAAATAAAAAATAAAAAAAATTAAATAACAGAAAAAGGCCACCAGGGGGCGATGACACACGTGCACATACATTCATAGTCAGAAAATGGGGGAGGGGAGGGGGGGATTGCAGTGGGTTTTCTACCAATTGGTCCTGCGGCCTGTGACATCACAATTCCTGAGATTTGAACCGCCGTGGAATGGAGGGATGTATGAAATGTGACATTAAACCTGCCGATAAAAAAAAAAAAAAGGAAGGATGCAGCCGATCGCCTGACAAGGCACTTTAAAGCAGAACTCCGGGGAGAGGACTATAACCCTTCTCCTGGCCACTGGACCCTTCTAAAAAAAAATATAAATAAAAAAAAGTAATAAAAAAAGGTCCTTATAATGCCCTCTCTGGGATTTGCGCTCCTCCTGGGCGTGAACAGTGTGTGCTGCTGCTGCGGTGGACTAGTTGGTAAGTATACCCAGCTTTCCATTTGGCGACACCTGGCATATTATTATTACTACAGGTATTTATATAGTGCCGACAATTTGCACGGCACTTTACAGTCACATCAGTCCCCCGCCCTCAAAGAGCTTACAATCCAGGGTCCCCCTTTTCACACCCGAACCACTAGGGGGCCCCATCAGGGTTGCCAGCCTCAGTAAAACCAGGGACAGTATGTAAAAATCTGAATTTTTTTTTACATCCGTCTCTGAAATGTCCCATACAGACATCCTTTTGGTCTAAAAATCCCGAGATTATAGCTGCCCCGCCTCTCCAGTACCTTCTCAGCCAATAGAAACATGTTTGTGTATACTGTGTGATTGTATACTGTGTGTGTATATATATACAGTGTGGCCCCATAATCTAAGATTGCCTGGGGGGCCCCATGAGTTGTCAGTCCGCCCCTGGTGTCACCCGAGGCTTGAGATTAAATGAGAAGACTCACGTTGAGGTAAGTTTTTTTAAACCCTAAAATTGTTCTGTAAATTCCTACCCAGAGCTCCATTTCATTCCGTTATTTCAAGGCTGGAGCCAATTCTTGCACGACGTCACTGTATCCTCTTTTTGGCCTACACAACAGATTGCGAATCCAAATTGCAAGATATTATTCAATTTGCAAGGAGTGATTTTGTCTTGAACATTGGAATTTTAGTCCCTCACCCCCAACAGCTATGGCCCAACTGGCCACCATGACTGCCTCACATCCTTAAAAAAAATAAAATAAAAATAATAAAACGGTGCAATAAAAAAACGACGAGCACCTTCCGGTGTTCCTGCTGCATCATGGAGGCACGATGTAAAAACAGGTCAGGTTCTACACTAGGATGTAAAATTTAGGCATCTGTCTAATCGAATCAACTCAACCCAAAAGATGAGCAAAATTGGGCATTTTTGTTCTTGATGGGTAATAAGAAAACAGGGGGATCCAAACTAATGAGAACCCTTTTATGGTGCAAGTAGAGGTCTATGATGGGTAAAAAAGAGCTTCTGTAATTTAAAAAAGACCATGGTACCAAATAATTAGGAACATCATTGGATTTCAGGTTAGGGTTAGTTTTGGGGTCCGCTTCGAGATCAAGGTAGGGTCAGCGTTTAGGTTTTGGATTCCCACGTGTCTCAATATCCATCATCTTCCTAGCTAACGAGGACCCCTTCCTGGTGCAAGAATAGGTCCATGATGGGTAAAAGAGCTTCTGTAACCAATCAGGAGTAATTTAAAGACCATGGTGCCAAAAGGTTAGGAGCATCATTGGAATTAATGTTAGGCTTTGTGTTGGGTTCAGCTTCAGGATCAAGGTTAGGGCCAGCATTGGAGTTAAGGTTAAGGTCAGTGTTGGGATAAAGGAGGGTATGGTCTGCGTTAGCATTAAGATTAGGGTCACTGTTAGGGGTTGGTTCCCCCTGTTTCTCAATATCCATCATCTTGCCAATGAGGGCCTTTTTCTGGTGCAAGAACAGGTCCAGGATGGGAAAAAAAAAAGAAGCCTCTTTATCCCTCAGGGGTAATTAGAAATGCATTGTAGATAAAGGGGCAGGTCAAATGAAGGTGGTACCATGGGCTTTAAATTACTCCTAAGGGATAAAGAGGCTTCTTTTTTTTTTACCCATCCTGGACCTGTTCTTGCACCAGAAAAAGGCCCTCATTGGCAAGATGATGGATGTTGAGAAACAGGGGGAACCAAACCCTAACAGTGACCCTAATCTTAATGCCAACGCAGACCATACTCTCCTTTATCCCAACACCGACCTTAACCTTGACTCCAATGCTGGCCCTAACCTTGATCCTGAAGCTGAACCCAACACAAAGCCTAACATTAATTCCAATGATGCTCCTAACCTTTTGGCACCATGGTCTTTAAATTACTCCTGATTGGTTACAGAAGCTCTTTTACCCATCATGGACCTATTCTTGCACCAGGAAGGGGTCCTCGTTGGCTAGGAAGATGATGGATGTTGAGAAACAGGGGGAACAAACCCATAACAGTGACCCTAATCTTAATGCCAACGCAAACCATACCCTCCTTTATCCCAACACTGACCTTAACCTTGACTCCAATGCTGGCCCTAACCTTGATCCTGAAGCTGAACCCAACACAAAGCCTAACATTAATTCCAATGATGCTCCTAACCTTTTGGTACCATGGTCTTTAAATTACTCCTGAAGCTCTTTTACCCATCATGGACCTATTCTTGCATCAGAAAAGGACCCTCATTAGCTAGGAAGATGGATATTGAGAAACATGGGAATCCAAACCCTAAACGCTGACCCTAACCTTGATCTCGAAGCGGACCCCAAAACTAACCCTAACCTGAAATCCAATGATGTTCCTAATTATTTGGTACCATGGTCTTTAAATTACACCTAAGGGTTACAGAATCTCTTTTACCCATCATAGACCTGTACTTGCACCATAAAAGGGTTCTCATTAGTTTGGATCCCTCTGTTTCTTATTACCCATCATCTTCCCAACTAATGAGAACCCTTCACTGGTGCAAGAACGGGTCCATTATGGGTAAAACAGCTTCTGTAACCCTCAGGAGCATTTTATGGATCTTTGGATTTAAGGTTAGGGTTTACATTGGGGGTCAACGGCGGAGTCAAGTTATGTTTTGCGTTAAAATTTAAAGCTTAGGGATCAAGGTTAGGGTCTGCATTAAGGTTTGGATCCTCCTATTTCAATATCCAACTACCTGGCTATCGAGGGCCCTTTTCTGGTGCAAGAACAGGTCCATGATGGGTAAAATAGCTTCTGTAACCCTCAGGAGCATTTTAAAGACCATGGTACCAAAAGGTTAGGAGCATCATTGGATTTAAGGTTAGGGTTTACACTGGGGTCAGCTGCGGAGTCAAGATTAAGGTCAGTGTTGTTATGGTTATGGCCTGCGTTAGAATTAAGCTTAGGGTCAGCTTTGGGATCAAGGTTAGGGTCAGCGTTAAGGTTTGGATCCTCCCATTTCAATATCCAACAACTACCTGGCTATCGAGGGCCCTTTTCTGGTGCAAGAACAGGTCCATGATGGGTAAAAGCTTCTGTACCACTCAGGAGTCATTTAAAGACCATGGTACCAAAAGATTAGGAGCATCATTGGAATTGAGGTTAGGGTTAGCGTTTGGGTCAGCTTCGAGATCAAGGTTTGGGACAGCGTTAGGATCCCCCATTTCTTAATACCCATCATCTTCCCAGCTTCAACGCCAACCCCAACCTTAATCCCAAAGCCGAACCAAACGCTAACCCTAACCTTAATTCCAATGATGCTTGCACCAGAAAAGAGCCCGCATTAGCCAGGACATTTATAGATATTGAGAAATGGGAATCCAAACCTTAACACTGACCCTAACCTTGATAGCAAAGCTGACCCCAAGCCGAATTCGAACGCAGACCATAACTTTTATTCCAACACTTAACCTGGACTCCGAAGCTGAGCCCAGTGTGAAGCCCAACATTAATTCCAAAAGATGCTCCTAACTTTTTAGTTCCATGGTCTTTAAAATTACTCCTGAGGGTTACAGAAGCTCTTCTACCCTTCCGGGACCTGTTCTTGCACCAGAAAATGTCCCTCACTGGGAAAAAAAAAAAAATGGATGTTGAGAAACAGGGGGATCCAAACCCTAATGCTGATCTCAACCTTGATCCCAAAGCTGACACTAATCTTAATTCTAACGTGGAGCATAACTTTTATCCCAACACTAATCTTAACCTCGACTCCGAAGCTGACCCCATCGCAAATAATAAGCTTAAAAATTCCAACGATGCGTCTAACATTTTGGTAGCATGGTCTTTAAATTAAGCCTGAGGTTTACAGAAGCTCATTTACCCATCCTGGACATGTTCTTGCACCAGGAAAATGCTCTCACTAGCTGGGAAGATGATGGATGTTGAAAAACAGGCGTATCCAAAACCCAACGCTGACCCTAACCTTGGTCCCGAAGCCGTCCCCAACACTAACCCCAACCTTAATTCCAATGATGCTCCTAACTTTTTGGTAACAACATGGTCTTTAAGTTACTTCTGAGGGTTACAGAAGTGCTTTTATCTATCCTGGAGCTGTTCTTGCACCAGAGAAGGGTCCTCGTTAGCTTGGTAGATGATGGGTAACGCTAACCCGAACCTTAATCCCAGAGCTGACCGTAATCTTAATTCAGGTCAGAACCTTTATGCCAACGCTGACTTTAACCTTGATCCCGAAGCGGACCCCAATGCAAATCCTAACTTAAATTCCAATGATGCTCCCAGGCTTTATTCTAATGTGGACTCCTATCCTTTATACTAATGCTAACTCTATCCTTCATCCAAAAGCTGACCTAACTTTGATCCTAATGCGGCCCTTAACCCCTTGACTCAATATAACCGACAGCATTGGCATCAAGGTTAGGAGATAGTGGCTCCCGCTGGGGGGGTGGGTCGCACGTCCGGCATTCTGCGTCTCTGGACGCAAATGCTGGACTCGGGAGCATGCCCACAAGGTAACCCCCCCCCGGGAGAGCACTTCTCCTAGGGGGTTTATACAATGCAGGAGGAGCTACCAGCGCCGCCGGGGGGACCCCAGAAGTCGAGGATCGGGGCCACTCTGTGCAGTGGAGGTTAGTATGACATGTTTGTTATAAAAAAATTAATAAATAAAAAATAAACGTAGCTTTTCAATCACTTTAAGTCAAAATGCTGACCCCAACCTTCATCCCAACGTTGACCCTAAACCTTTGATTGTCACAAAGCCATGTAATCTTGATATCATCGCTGTCCTGGTGATCACATGGCTTTGGTAGGAAACATACCCGCATAAATTGTTCTTTTGCCAAGAATATCTCAACCAAGCAGCCAGGATGGTGAAATTGGTGGCTAATTTTAGCGAACGTTCTGGTCATTTAAAGGCAAAATCAAAAGTTAGCTCAATCACTTCGCTCATCGCAAATGAACAGAAAATGCCTTGATTAAAGGCTACAGCAGTATGAAGTGCTATGGTGATGTATGTTGCCGTTTAGCCCAAAAACTTTATGCATAAGCCCCAGCGTACATTGTCAAGTCCGGTAAGTGGCTGCCATTGCGTCCATTATATCAACTGTCTGCTCTTATGAGCTTTTCAGAAGAAGGTCAGCAAAAAGGTAGAGAACATGCAATATCCCTATCTGGCACAGGTTTCCACTAATGTGGCCACTTAAAATGTTTCTCTTCCATTAGGATACGTGTACAGCCATCTTAGCCCTTGTACACACGGTCGGACATTTCGACAACCAAATCCGTCGGATTTTGTCCGAAACTGTTGCATACACACGGTCGGACGAAGTTGTCGGAAAATCCGATCGTTCAGAACGGGATGACGTTATTTCGTTATGACGGGACTACGTTCAGACTAGTAGCCAATAGCTTTGATGTAGGAATTTGATCTGAGCATGCGTGGCACTTGGTCCGATCGGAATTCTCTACACATGATAGGAGTATGTCCGATCGGACCAGTTTGTCGGAAAATTTTACCAACAAGTTGGAAAACTTGGTCCGTCAGATACTCCAACGGAAACAGTCCGATGGAGACCACACACACAGTGGGAATATCCGACAAAACGGTCCGATAGGACACATTCCGTCGGAATCTCCGACCGTGTGTACAAGGGCTAAGAGTGTAATGGAATGGATTGGCTGAAGTGGATATTCTAGATCTATATCCATCCACCCATTTAACATAGGACCTGCTCGGCTCCTGCATCTGAGAGGCCATACAATGAACATGGACAATCAATACGGAAGCATCCACTGCTTCTTTTAGAAGTTTCCTGGCTGTCATCTTTATCCTCATTCTTTACGAAAACCTAAAAAAAAGGAACCTGTTGGGGCTGATCTTTACCTCTAGAACCACTGTTATGTTGATCCTCGTGCATTAACACTTTCCGTCACTGCTCTAGAATGAGGAGGAGGTGGAAGATGAAGGCAACAGCCTGGAAAACCAGACGTCTAAGGTTGCAGCACTTTGGTTTTTGGCATGAGGGGCTCACTTTAAAATGTTAAGGTTGGTTGAAACCTAACATAAGCAAAGTCATGCTGGAAACACAGGAGGGTTCACAGGAGACTGGTCCCCTAAAAAGTCATAAGTTCTTGTGCCCCTGGGCCACCATTAGAAATCATGGGCTCCCATTCAGCCCACACAAGCCCTGCCGGGCCTTTCTAATGACCAGGTGGGGCTCAAACCCTATACAGGAGTACTGGCCCTGTACCTCCGTCATCAGTGGTTTAGGTCACATTATCGGCAGGCGGTTGTAGCTCATCTTCTGTCTTGGCTGATGTCACCAGAGAAGCCAGCAGCTTACAGGCCATGAGATGACCATGGACGGTTCCCATAGATCCAGCATCTTGTGATTGGCACATTCTGTTTCCCTGATAAGTGATTGTCCTGAGGTCAGAGTTTCTGGTCCATATAGTGTTCACAACAGTAACAAAAAAGGGAACAATTGCAGGAGGAGGATACGAATTCACATTCAGGAGGAGTTTCCGATACCCGTTTTGTTTTTTCGGAAGGGAGCAGCACCAGTCTAGAGGGACGTTTAGTGTCTCAGGTAACCAGTAGCTTGCTTGCACCGGTTCCTGACCTGTCCCCAAAAATAAGCCGCGTGAGGGTGTTAGTCATTCATCGTTCACTTTGCTGAAGACCTCCAGCAGGAGAGGCGTGTAGCCCGGCTGGATGTCCCAGATGTGGAGGACCTGCTTGCTGTGCTCGTCACTCACCGTACGCATTTCCGTCAGGCACTCCATGATCTTCGCAAACAGAAACCTGCAAATGGCAAAAAGGCAGAGCCGATTACATTTTATATACAAGCAACAGAAAGTAAAAAATTCTGCCCCTTCCGTTTGCCCTGGAGTCCATTGTGACTTGCTACAAAGTTACAACCTGATCATTGTGGGGAGAGGAAACTAAAGGATATGTTTCTTCCTGTCTGCAGCAGACTGATGACATCATCGCAGCTTAGGCATAGGCACTAACTGGAGCTCAATGATATCTTGGCAATGATAAAAAAAAGTGGAGCTTTTCTGTATATAGTGATATTGATCTTGAGACATGTCAGAAGTAATATAGGAGAATTTCGCTCGTCTTGATCCATCATGGCATTTTTAGTGCAGCTCACACATCAGAACAGTAGGACCCACCTGGCTCCATAGACATAGGGCCAGCCTTTGGCGACACCCAGTACAATTGTAAAACTGGCTTTTCCCAGTAAAAAATAAAAAAAAAGGGAAACAGCACAAGGAATCCTCTTCGCTGGATTTGTAAGGATTCCAGAGGAAAAGGAGTGTCATGATAACATAGGCTGACTTATAGATCCTGTATGTGCCTAAAAAAAAAAAGAAGAATCATCCTGCAGTTTTTTCACATCCCTCCTTATGCCGCGTACACACGACCGGACTTTCCGGCAGACTAGGTCCGACGGGATCAGTCGAACGGACAATCTGATCATGTGTGGGCTAGTCCGATCGTTTTCAGGGAAAAAATAAATAAATAATAATAATAATAATAAATAATAATAATACGACGGACCTAGAAATAGAACATGTTTCAAAGCCATCAGACGGACTCAATTCTGACGAACTAAAAATCGGGAAGACCGTCCGTCTGTGTTCTGGTCCGAAGGACCAATTACGACGCAAGAGCAGCCATTGAACTTCCTTGTTTAGTCCCGTTTACCGCATCACGTTCAAAACAAACGGACTTAGTCTGTTCGTGTGTGTCCAAGTCCGTCGGAACTTTGTCGGGAAGACCTGCCGGAAAGTCCGGTCGCGTGTACGCGGCATTACTCCTGTTATTTTATGCTGCTCTGTGCACTCGGGTGCTGGGGTAGGAACATGTTAGGAGTACAAGGCCAGGCAGAGGACAAGCAGAAACAATTAGGCCTCCAAGGCCGGAAAGTCGCCCCCCTGTCCTTTCCATTCAAAATGGAAAAAAAATGATTAACTTTGGACAGAACTGGTGAGACCAGCACAAATCTCTGGATGAAATAGGCTTCGGGGACTAGTTAAGGAAACGCACATCTACTATACAGCCCTTTATAGGTGGAAGAGGTGGGGGGGGGGGGGGGGGGGATACACACTTGTGCGACCACCGCTGTAGTATATGGCTCTCCATGAACATGCTTACCTGTACTCCTGAGATCGCCGCTCGGCCTCTATGTGCGACATTAGCGTCAGTGCTAAATGCTCCTGGATCTTATCAATGTTTTCTCGGTCGGTGACACCGGGGCGATCTGCAACACACAATTGGAAAGGCCACTGAAGGACCCACGCCACATAGAACACAGAGGATTGCAATCAGCTGATAATGAAAGATAAAGACATCAATGTGTGTGTGTGTGGGGGGGGGGTTAGACCGGAGATCAGGCAGCATGATATATTCACAGCCTGAGGCACTTGATTGGTAACCCTACAGCAAGAGGCAAACTGAGATCTGTGCGATCTTCTGAGCAGTAGCAGATCATGGCGAGCTGAACACAGGAACTGAGGAAAAGATGGAAGAGAAGGAGGGGGATGGGGCCTTCAAGTCTTGGAACTAATTACCCCCAACGCTCATCACCCTTAGCCAAATACCCTTCTCTCCCCATTCAACCCATTACTGAACCAAACCTTGGAATATAAACCCTTAACCCAAACACCTATCAAAGTGTGGTTAGCTTCAGATCAGCGTGAACATGGCAGTGAGGGCATGGATGATGGATTTGGGCTGCTCAGTGGCAAAAGAGGGGCAAATTGCAGTGAGGGATGGAATCGTGAATATGGGGTGGTCAGTGGTAGAGGAAGGGGGAAAATGCAGTTGAGGCACGGATGATGGATAGGTTGTGGTCTGTGGTAGAGAAGGGGCACTTGGTGCTGAGGGCACAGAAGGTGGAGGTTGTATGGTCAATGGCAGAGGAGGGAATGTTGAATGAGAGCATGGATGATAGGAGGTAGTCAGTTGAGAAGGGGCGCATGGCATTGATGGTGAATATGGGGGTGATCAGTGGTAGGCGAGGGGGCAGATGGCAGTGAGGGTACTGATGGTGGATAGGGGGTGGGCAGAGGTAGAGAAGGTGCACATGCCAATGGAGGGAACGGATAGTGGACACGGGGTGGTCAGTTGAAGGAGAAGCACATGGCATTTAAGGGCACGGATGATGGATATGGTGTGGTGTGGTCAGTGGTATACAAGGCGCAGTAATCGTGACTATGGTGTGGTCAGTGGTAGACGAAGGGCAGTTATGGCTGGGGGTGAGTTCATTGGTAGGCAGAGGGCAGTGATGGTGGATACGGGGCGGTCAATGGTAGAGGAGAGGCAGTGATGGTGTATATGGGGTGGTTAGTGGTAGGCGATGGGCAGTGATGGTGGATATGAGGTGTCAGTGGTAGGCAAAAGGGTAATGATGATCAATATGGGGTGGTCGGTGGTAGGCAAGGAGCAGTGATGGTGGATATGGAGTGTCAGTGGTAGGGAAAAAGCTGCGATGGTGGATATGGTGTGGTCAGAGGTAGCCAAGGGGTAGCGATTGTGTATATGGGGCGGTAGGTGATGGTGGATATGGATAGGTCATTGGTAAGTGAGGGGCAGTGATGAGTGATGGTGGATACGGGGTGGTCAGTGGTAGATGGGGGGGCAGTGATAGTGGATATTGGTTGGTCAGTGGTAGACAAAGGGCAGTGATGGTGTATATGGGGTGATCAGTGGTAGACAATGGACAGTGATGGTGGATATGGGGTAGTCAGTGGTAGAGGAGTGGCAGTAACAGTGTATATGGGTGGTTACTGGTATGCGATGCGCAATGATGGTGTATATGGGGTGGTCAGTGATGGGCAAAGTGTTGTGATGGTTGATATGGGGTGGCAAGTGGTAGACAAGGGGCATTGATGGCTGATATGGGGTGGCAAGTGGTAGGCAAGGGGCAGTGATGGTTGATATGGGGTGGTCAGTGATGGTCGATATGGGGTGGGTAGTGGTGGGCAAAGGGTTGTGATGGTTGATATGAGGTGGCAAGTGGTAGGCAAGGGGCAGTGATGGTGGATATGGGGTGATCAGTGGTAGGAGGGAGGAACACAAGCAAATAGTATAAAAAGATGAGAAGAGGTATACGGAAGCGGTGCGCCCGCCTCTGCCAGTACCGGGGGAGAACAGACAGATGGCCTGCATTAGCGCATATTCCTCCATGTTCAGGTTGAGCTTCTTCAGCATACAATGAAATCTTATCAGCGGCTCCAGGAAGATTTGGCGGAATCCAGCTGGAGGGAGATAGAGGGAAAAAAAATAATCAATGGAGATTTAAAGTGGCACTCCAGCCAAAAAGATTAGAATAGATGTTAACCACTTCCCGACCAGCGCACGACGATGTACGTCGACAGAATGGCACGGGCAGGCATATTGGCGTACATGTACGCTGGTCGGGACCCCCGTGAGTCCGGTCGCGGGACCCGCGGACTCGATCGCCGCGGGCATCCCCGCGATCGTCTCACGGAGCGGCCGAATGGAGGAAATGCTGTATAAACAACATTTTTCCATTCTGCCTAGCAACTAGTGACGCTGATCTCTGCTCCATGTGATTGGAGCAGAGATCAGTGTACACTAAATGAAAGCCCAACCCCCCCACAGTTAGTAACACACCCCTAGGAACACTTAACCCCTACACTGCCACCCACTGGTTAACCCCTTCACTGCCAGTGTCATTTACACAGGAATCACTGCATTTATATAGCAGTGATTACTGTATAAATGACAATGGTCCCAAAAATGTGTCAAAAATGTCCGATGGGTCCCCCACAATGTCGCAGTCACAATAAAAATCGCAGATCGCCGCCATTACTAGTAAAAAAAAAAAAAAAATAATAAAAAATTATTAATAAAAATGCTATAAAACTATCCCTATTTTGTAAACGCTATAACTTTTGCGCAAACCAATCAATAATCGCTTATTGCGATTTTTTTTACCAAAAATATGTAGAAGAATACGTATCGGCCTAAACTGAGGGAAAAAAAAGTTTTTTTATATATTTTTGGGGGATATTTATTATTGCAAAAAGTAAAAAATAATGCGTTTTTTTCAAAATTATCGCTCTATTTTTGTTTATAGCGCAAAAAATAAAAACCGCAGGGGTGATCAAATACCACCAAAAGAAAGCTCTATTTGTGGGAAAAAAAGGACGTCAATTTTGTTTGGGAGCCACGTCGCACGACCGCGCAATTGTCAGTTAAAGCGACGCAGTGCCAAATCGCAAAAAGTGGTCTGGTCTTTGACCAGCAAATTGGTCCGGTCTGAAAGTGGTTAAAGTATATGTAAATCCTCACCTTGTAAAATATTGAGTTTAAAATTAGAAATGAAAGGCAAAACATTTGTGTATATATATAAAAAAAACAAAAAAAAAAAAAAAAAAACACACAAGACTTTTTTGCATAAGTGATCTCATTCCTTCTGTTCTCAGCTACACAAGAGCTGGGGGAGGAGAAAGCAGTACACTGAGCTCCTCAATAAAAGGCTGTGCAGGGGGGAGGGAGTCAGGACAAGTCTGATCATTGGAGGAGGAGGAGAGCAGGCCGAGTTACCAACACAGCTAGAGAACTGACCACGCTGTGCTCTCATGCCTAGTGTGGTCAGTTTTTCATTAGGGAAAAAACAGAGTGATCGGCAGGAACACCCAGAGATGCAATACAAAGAGAACAGGAGACTTTCTCATACAAATACATGGTACAGCAGCCACATATCAGGAGTATAAAAAGGTGATTTTAAATATTCTTAAACATGTAGAGAATTTGGCTATATAAAGAGGAAGATGACGAGAATCTCTGAACAGTGCTCAGAGCTGCCCGCCCCCCGGAACATTTTCTCATTTTACGGTTCCAAATTTTCACGCACCCAGCGCCATGTCCCGGAGGTTGTACGTGATCTTGCCGCACTCCCAGCTACACGTCCTCGTGTTAAATGCGGTGTTGAATCGGATTACGGCCATCTCAAGCGCACTGCCCTTCAGGAGCGCAATCTGATCCTCGATGGACAAAGTCCTAGAAAGGAGAGACAACAGCATGACATCCCTCTGCAGGACCACAGAGCCCCCCTGTAGGTGAGCAATCAGGTGAGTGGGGACACTTCAATAGCTGGGTGAGCCTCCACAGCTACAATAACTTAACCACTTAAGGACCAAGCCTCTTTCTGAGATATGTTGTTTACAAGTTAAAAACATTTTTTTTTTTGCTAGAAAATTACTTAGAAAAAAAATGTATAACGTTTGGGGGTTCGAACACCCTGGAGAATAAAATGGCGGTTGTTGCAATACTTTCTGTCACACCGTATTTGCGCAGCGGTCTTACAACCGCACTTTTTTGGGGGAAAAAATACACTTTTTCAAAAAACAAAAAATAAATAAAAGACAACAGTAAAGTTAGCCCAATTTTTTTTATATTGTGAAAGATAATGTTACGCCGAGTAAATTGATGCCCAACATATCACGCTTAAAAATTGCGCCCGCTCATGGAATGGTTTTTCCATAATAAATTTTATATCTCTATATCCCTTTTATTCCTATTACAAGGAAAGTTATCATTCCTTGTAATAGTAAAAAAGCATGGCAGGACCTCAGGGTTTTTTATTTTTTTGTGCTATAAATAAAAAATTAAAACAAAAAAAACGTAAATTTTGTGAAAACAAAAATGCCTCTCTTTGTTTCTGTCATAACATTTTGACCCCTTTTTACAAAGTAGACATTCCAAGGTATTAAGCAAGTAGCATGGTGGGTTTTTTTAAGTTGTAATTTTTTCCCACAATTCTTTGCAAAATGAAGATTTTTTTTTTTTTTTTTTTTTTTTACAAATTTGTCATATCAGGTTATTTCTCACACACAGCATATGCATGCAACAAATTACACCTCAAAATAATTTCGGCTACTCTTCCAGAGTACAGCGATACCACATGTGTGAGACTTTTACACAGCCTGGCAACATACAGAGGCCCAACATCGAAGTAGTACCTTCAGGCGTTCTAGAAGCATAAATTACACATCTCATTTAATTCCTACCTATCACACTTTTGAAGGTCCTGGAGCACCAGGATAATGGAATTACCCCCAAAATGCCCCCATTTTGGAAAGCAAACACCCCAACGTATATGCTATGAGGCATGGGCTGCAAAAAGGTACTCCGATGGCCTAGTGACAGGTACTCGGGTACTCGGGACGGACAGCGACAGGTACTCGGGTACTCGGGACGGACAGCGACAGGTACTCGGGACGGACAGCGACAGGTACTCGGGTACTCGGGACGGACAGCGACAGGTGCGACGGGTACTCTGGACGGACCGCGACAGGTGCGACGGGTACTCTGGACGGACCGCGACAGGTGCGACGGGTACTCTGGACGGACCGCGACAGGTGCGACGGGTACTCTGGACGGACCGCGACAGGTGCGACGGGTACTCTGGACGGACCGCGACAGGTGCGACGGGTACTCTGGACGGACCGCGACAGGTGCGACGGGTACTCTGGACGGACCGCGACAGGTGCGACGGGTACTCTGGACGGGGTGCGACGGGTACTCTGGACGGACCGCGACAGGTGCGACGGGTACTCTGGACGGACCGCGACAGGTGCGACGGGTACTCTGGACGGACCGCGACAGGTGCGACGGGTACTCTGGACGGACCGCGACAGGTGCGACGGGTACTCTGGACGGGGTGCGACGGGTACTCTGGACGGGGTGCGACGGGTACTCTGGACGGGGTGCGACGGGTACTCTGGACGGGGTGCGACGGGTACTCTGGACGGGGTGCGACGGGTACTCTGGACGGGGTGCGACGGGTACTCTGGACGGACCGCGACAGGTGCGACGGGTACTCTGGACGGACCGCGACAGGTGCGACGGGTACTCGGGACGGACCGCGACGGGTACTCTGGACGGACCGCGACGGGTACTCTGGACGGACCGCGACAGGTGCGACGGGTACTCTGGACGGACCGCGACAGGTGCGACGGGTACTCTGGACGGACCGCGACAGGTGCGACGGGTACTCTGGACGGACCGCGACGGGTACTCTGGACGGACCGCGACGGGTACTCTGGACGGACCGCGACAGGTGCGACGGGTACTCTGGACGGACCGCGACAGGTGCGACGGGTACTCTGGACGGACCGCGACAGGTGCGACGGGTACTCTGGACGGACCGCGACAGGTGCGACGGGTACTCTGGACGGACCGCGACAGGTGCGACGGGTACTCTGGACGGACCGCGACGGGTACTCTGGACGGACCGCGACAGGTGCGACGGGTACTCTGGACGGACCGCGACAGGTGCGACGGGTACTCTGGACGGACCGCGACAGGTGCGACGGGTACTCTGGACGGACCGCGACAGGTGCGACGGGTACTCTGGACGGACCGCGACAGGTGCGACGGGTACTCTGGACGGACCGCGACAGGTGCGACGGGTACTCTGGACGGACCGCGACAGGTGCGACGGGTACTCGGGACGGACCGCGACGGGTACTCTGGACGGACCGCGACAGGTGCGACGGGTACTCTGGACGGACCGCGACAGGTGCGACGGGTACTCTGGACGGACCGCGACAGGTGCGACGGGTACTCTGGACGGACCGCGACAGGTGCGACGGGTACTCTGGACGGACCGCGACAGGTGTGACGGGTACTCTGGACGGACCGCGACAGGTGCGACGGGTACTCTGGACGGACCGCGACAGGTGCGACGGGTACTCTGGACGGACCGCGACAGGTGCGACGGGTACTCGGGACGGACCGCGACAGGTACTCGGGACAGACCGCGACAGGTGCGACGGGTACTCTGGACGGACCGCGACAGGTGCGACGGGTACTCTGGACGGACCGCGACAGGTGCGACGGGTACTCTGGACGGACCGCGACGGGTACTCTGGACGGACCGCGACAGGTGCGACGGGTACTCTGGACGGACCGCGACAGGTGCGACGGGTACTCTGGACGGACCGCGACAGGTGCGACGGGTACTCGGGACGGACCGCGACGGGTACTCTGGACGGACCGCGACAGGTGCGACGGGTACTCTGGACGGACCGCGACAGGTGCGACGGGTACTCTGGACGGACCGCGACAGGTGCGACGGGTACTCTGGACGGACCGCGACAGGTGCGACGGGTACTCTGGACGGACCGCGACAGGTGCGACGGGTACTCTGGACGGACCGCGACAGGTGCGACGGGTACTCGGGACGGACCGCGACAGGTACTCGGGACAGACCGCGACAGGTACTCGGGACAGACCGCGACAGGTACTCGGGACAGACCGCGACAGGTACTCGGGACGGACCGCGACAGGTGCGACGGGTACTCTGGACGGACCGCGACAGGTGCGACGGGTACTCTGGACGGACCGCGACAGGTACTCTGATGGACTGTGACAGGTACTTGAGTACTCTGATGGACTGACAGGTACTCTTTATTGGGGGGGGGAATCAGTGTGATTTGTGTGTACTCGTTACCGCTTACAGATGTTACCACAATCTCCTTCTCCTACACGATCGGTGTGTGAGGAGGAGAACCCGGTAACATCTCGTTACCGTGGTTTGTTTACATTTAGTGATTGGCTGTGAAAGGATCACAGCCGATCACATGCCAGCCAATGGCTGTTTACCAGCGTCGGTGACGAGCAGTGTTCCAGGGAACACGTCGCCGACGTGCCCGCGCCGTGCACAGCGGGGGTGTAACCATCTGTGATCGGCCGTGACTTCATCACGGGCCGATCACGTGGTAAACAGCCATGCCCAATGGCTGTTCACCCCCCTTGGTGGCGGCGTGTCACGGAGACACCGCTCGCATTCCAATGTTTAAAACGGGAGGACGTCATACGACGGCATCCCGCCACAATAGGTGGGCCGCCTAGCCGCCATTTGACGGCCGGCGGTCAGCAACTAGTTGGAAAAAAAAAAAAAAAAAAAAAAAAAAATGTCCCTTTAAGAGCTATGGGCGGAAGTGACGTTTTGACGTTGCTTCCGCCCTGCAATGTCATGGAGACTGGTGGGGGCCCATCTTCCCACTCACTTGTCTCCATGCCCAGCCACAGAGAGGAACGGATCGCCTCCACCGCTGCCAATGGCTCCGGTAAGCGGTGGAGGGCACCGGAGTGCGGCAGGAGGGGGGTGTCCCCCCCCCCTCTCACGGTGAATCCACCGCAAAGACCACTTTTATTGTAGCAGACCGCTGGCTGAACAAGAGGATACCAGGGTTATGGCAGCTAGCTGCTGCCTTAACAACGATATCCGTCTTCAATCTAAGGACGTATATTGGCGTGTGGCGGTCCCGATGTGGCTAAAGGTTGACTATTGCGATACCACAGTCACACACCATTATTATACATTTATATAGCTCTGACATATACCGCAGTGCTGTACAGAGAACACTGAGCCGGTCACATCAGTCTCTGTACCAGAGGAGCTTACACTCTAATGTCCCCCCCACAGTCACACACTAATACCGCAATACATTTATATAGCTCTGACATATACCGCAGTGGTGAACAGAGAACAGTACCTGAAGCTAGGGACGATTTTGGCAAAGCTGATGACTCCCTCAATCACATAGGTGACGAGGTCGGAGATATGAGGTAACATGGTAAAGACGTTGGAGGAGTGCTGCGAGAAGTCTGCGAGGTTCACGTGCCGTCTGACTGGCTGGAAGATATAAAAAACGGGTTATGGAGGAGGAAAGAGCTAGATTATGGTGTATGTCCTCCAGCCAGGCAGGGTTCTGACTTGCTGCAGCTGCTAATGCACATGGTGAGACGCTCAGAGTGTGCAGTGAAAGCAGAGTAAGCCATTTGAGTCCAGGAGAGGAGCCAGTTACATTGTTTACTAATTTTCTAACATTTAAAAGGGGATCCATCAGGAAAATAAATAACATATAGAATATTGGATTGCAGACCTTTCCTTCAAGGTTCCGGTTCTAGAGCCATCGCTGTGATCCTGCTGAACTGAAAGAAACTAGGAGGACACACGTTCAGACATTTGAGACTCCACGGTCTGATTGACATGACAGCCAGAGACACGGAGAAAAAAGGGACAGCTTTGGAACCGGTACAGGGAAAAACAAGTCAGCAATCCTCCCGCCATTCCTACCTTTGATCGCCATCCCATGAGCTCACATACCCGAAAATTGTTGAAATTGGCGAAGTTGGAATCAAAGGTCATCTTCTGGGCTTCGGCGAGCTGCTCCACCAGCAACCGCTGCTCCTCCGTCAGGCCGGGATTGGGGGACAAGCTCTGAAACTGCACCAATCTCTGTTTCTTCTTAAGGAGCGCCCGCCGCATCTTCACCGCCTCGTCCGACATGATCACTGCCGCCAAAAAGACAAAAAAAATGTGAGAACTCCGACCTTCCAGAGACACGGATCTCAGAATCTGAGATCTACGAATTACAAAAACCACAAAGATCCGATTGCAGATGTGGAAATAAGGGATAAAAACTTAGGAAACAGCGATCACAGAGTAATTACATTCACCATAAAAATCATAGAAAAAAAAAAAAAAGGAAGCATGAGGGCAAGTGCAAGAACACTAAACTTCAAAAAAAGAGCCAACTTTTCCAAACTGCGCTCCATACTACAAGATATTCAATGGGTTAAAGTTATAGAAATATTGAATACTGAGGGAAAAAAAATAAAAAAATGGGAGTGGTTTAAGAACATATTAACCTTTAAGCTGCCAGAACCTTTTTTTGTACATCATTAAAGACCTGAAGATTACACAACCCCCCACCCCCCCCCCCCAAAACATTATAGATTTTCTGAAAGCAGACACCCTAGAGCAGGGATCTCCAAACTACGGCCCTCCAACTGTTTGTGGAGCTACACTTCCCATGAGGCATTGTAAAACTCTGACCTTTCACAGACATGACTAGGCATGATGGGAATTGTCGTTCCTGAACAACTGGAGGGACAAAAGTTTGGAGACCCCTGCCCTAGAGAATAGTGGTAGTTCAATTTTTATATGCAACAGGATATTAGTTCAAAAAAGGTCTAGGAAATGCAAAATTTCAGAAAAAAAAAAAAATACATACATTAAAAAAATGCACTAAAAGTGAATTTTAAAGGCAAACAAACGCAATAAACTATGCACATGTTTGGTAAAATATAAAAGATGAGGTTGCACCAAGCAAATAGATACCCAACATGCCAAACCTCAAAATTTGTGTGGGCCCATGAAATGGGGACAAACTTTAGTATCCTATATTTTCTATAGGTGACGCTTCAAAAAGACCCCTATAGGTCATCGGTTTAGTGGGGATTTTATGCACATGGGTGCAAATTTGTTTGCAATTTAAAAAAAGTTTTTTTTATTTACCTTTTTTTTTTCTCCCCACCCCCCATCAAATAGCAGAGCCCCCTATGTGATGATTTTTTTTTTGGTGGCAGCTACTCTTTAATGCGAGTTGCAGGGTCTAAAAGAACCTGCATGTCACCGCTGGGCTCTACTAGATGTATTGCAATGCAGCTTGCATTGCAATACTTTCCTTCCCAGCTATGCTGGCCGGGGAAAGTGCCGGTGGGGGAGGGGCTGGGTGTAAGAAGCCGCCCGAATGCTTCCACCTGACAGGCTGAAGTCTCCTGCTCAATTTTACACCCAATTTACAGTGTCCGCAGTCATCGAATTGTGTGCAAAACCACCCCCCCCCCTCGCTGTTTGAAGAACAGACCTGGCAGCGAAAGGGTTAAATTGCGACATTGGCCAGTGTATTCCAATGGGCAACAAATATAAAAAGAGCCGAGGGTAAACTTCAGTATAAAAAAGGCATATAAAAAAAAAAAAAAAAAAAAGAAGAAGAGAAAATAAAATGGCCAAAAAAAAATGCCAAGGGGTCATTAATGGCATTCCAACACTACAAGGAATGCAATAAAAAAAAATGTAAACGCGCGATCAAGGCAGCTAAAAATAGACCACGAGAGACATAGTGGAAGAGAGTGAACAAAAAATAAATAAATACCTCAAATTTTTTGATTATTTAGTAAGAAAGTGAGGCCAGGACCTATTGTCCCCATGAAAGATGATCAGGGAAGTCTGTTACAAATGATGAGAAGAAGGCAAACCATACTAAAATGCTTTCTTCTCCTCAGTTTTTTACAAAGCAAAAAGGAGGAGTATAAACAACCACGACTGTGTCGTTAAAACAAAGTGGAATGTACCCTTGTGGTTAAAAGAAGTCGGAGTATTAAACAAAACAAAACAAAAAAAAAAGAAGAAGGAGGGGGGGGGGTTGAAAAAAAAATGTAACACAAATAAATCCCCAGGACCAGAGGACTTGCACCCAAGAGTCCTTTAAGAACTTAGCCAAGTTATAGCCAGACCATTCTTACAAATTCTTTAAGGACAGCTTAGCGACAGGAATAGTACCAGCTGATTCACGAAAAGCCAACGTGGTACCACCAAGATATGAATACCTGGTAACTACAGGCCAGTCAGCCTAACATCAATAGGAGGTAAAATTATTAGGAGATACCACATCCAGGAAAAGGTCATATGAAAACAGTATCATTAGTAGTAATCTATGAGGAACTGGGCTGCCATCTAGATAAAAAAGGCAGGCCTGTGGATGTGGTGTATCTGGATTTTTGCAAAGCATTCGGTACAGTTCTCCATAAATGGAACATATGTAACACTGCGCTAAGCCAAAACACCCCTACATTAAAAGCTGCACCTAGAAAGTGGAGGTACCTACCAAAGACTGCGCTTAATTTACATAAATACCAAATACAGCGATAATGTCAATTATTGAGGAAAAAAAAAAGTCCATGATTATAAAAACCAAAATAATTGTGGCAAGAAATATACACAATAGGCTGTGAAAAAAAAGTCACCCAAGGATCGGTCTTGGGACCAATTCTGTTTGATTTATTCATAAATGATATAGGAGGTTCGGAATAAAATAGATTGATCTCAGGGTTTTCTGACAATACAGAGCTGAGCAGGGCAATTACTTCACAATAGTGCAGCTTGTTCACTGAAGGCTTCTCCTTTAAGTAACAGGTCAGTGAGGGCAGCTTCCTGCTTTCAATTTTCACCACAGGCTCCCTTAAAAGGAGCTTCCACTTTAAAAAGAAGCCTTGGTGGTGGACAGGTGGGTGTCTCCCCGCTCAAAACCACCGGCATACAAAAAAAAAAAAAAAAAAATAATAAGTTCAAAGCAGAGGGGCATAGACCCAAACTACTGCAGGGAAATCTCACCATTGTGGGAGGGGCAGAGACACAAACTACTGGGGGAAATCTCACCATTGTGGGAGGGGCAGAGACACAAACTACTGCAGGAAATCTCACCATTGTGGGAGGGGCAGAGACACAAACTACTGCAGGAAAATCTCACCATTGTGGGAGGGGCAGAGACACAAACTACTGCAGGAAATCTCACCATTGTGGGAGGGGCAGAGACCCAAACTACTGCAGGGAAATCTCACCATTGTGGGAGGGGCAGAGACACAAACTACTGCAGGAAATCTCCCCATTGTGGGAGGGGCAGAGACACAAACTACTGCAGGAAAATCTCACCATTGTGGGAGGGGCAGAGACACAAACTACTGCAGGAAATCTCACCATTGTGGGAGGGGCAGAGACACAAACTACTGCAGGAAATCTCACCATTGTGGGAGGGGCAGAGACACAAACTACTGCAGGAAAATCTCACCATTGTGGGAGGGGCAGAGACACAAACTACTGCAGGGAAATCTCACCATTGTGGGAGGGGCAGAGACACAAACTACTGCAGGGAAATCTCACCATTGTGGGAGGGGCAGAGACACAAACTACTGCAGGAAATCTCCCCATTGTGGGAGGGGCAGAGACCCAAACTACTGCAGGAAATCTCCCCATTGTGGGAGGGGCAGAGACACAAACTACCGCAGGAAATCTCCCCATTGTGGGAGGGGCAGAGACAAACTACTGCAGGGAAATCTCACCATTGTGGGAGGGGCAGAGACACAAACTACTGCAGGAAATCTCACCATTGTGGGAGGGGCAGAGACACAAACTACTGCAGGAAATCTCACCATTGTGGGAGGGGCAGAGACCCAAACTACTGCAGGGAAATCTCCCCATTGTGGGAGGGGCAGAGACACAAACTACTGCAGGAAATCTCACCATTGTGGGAGGGGCAGAGACACAAACTACTGCAGGAAATCTCCCCATTGTGGGAGGGGCAGAGACACAAACTACTGCAGGGAAATCTCACCATTGTGGGAGGGGCAGAGACACAAACTACTGCAGGAAATCTCCCCACTGTGGGAGGGGCAGAGACACAAACTACTGCAGGGAAATCTCCCCATTGTGGGAGGGGCAGAGACACAAACTACTGCAGGAAATCTCCCCACTGTGGGAGGGGCAGAGACACAAACTACTGCAGGGAAATCTCACCATTGTGGGAGGGGCAGAGACACAAACTACTGCAGGGAAATCTCACCATTGTGGGAGGGGCAGAGACACAAACTACTGCAGGGAAATCTCACCATTGTGGGAGGGGCAGAGACACAAACTACTGCAGGAAATCTCCCCATTGTGGGAGGGGCAGAGACCCAAACTACTGCAGGAAATCTCCCCATTGTGGGAGGGGCAGAGACACAAACTACCGCAGGAAATCTCCCCATTGTGGGAGGGGCAGAGACACAAACTACCGCAGGGAAATCTCACCATTGTGGGAGGGGCAGAGACACAAACTACCGCAGGGAAATCTCACCATTGTGGGAGGGGCAGAGACACAAACTACCGCAGGGAAATCTCACCATTGTGGGAGGGGCAGAGACACAAACTACCGCAGGGAAATCTCACCATTGTGGGAGGGGCAGAGACACAAACTACTGCAGGAAATCTCCCCACTGTGGGAGGGGCAGAGACCCAAACTACTGCAGGAAATCTCCCCATTGTGGGAGGGGCAGAGACACAAACTACTGCAGGAAATCTCCCCATTGTGGGAGGGGCAGAGACACAAACTACTGCAGGAAATCTCCCCATTGTGGGAGGGGCAGAGACACAAACTACTGCAGGAAATCTCCCCATTGTGGGAGGGGCAGAGACAAACTACTGCAGGGAAATCTCACCATTGTGGGAGGGGCAGAGACACAAACTACTGCAGGAAATCTCCCCATTGTGGGAGGGGCAGAGACAAACTACTGCAGGGAATCTCACCATTGTGGGAGGGGCAAAGACACAAACTACTGCAGGGAAATCTCCCCATTGTGGGAGGGGCAGAGACACAAACTACTGCAGGAAATCTCCCCATTGTGGGAGGGGCAGAGACAAACTACTGCAGGGAAATCTCATCATTGCGGGAGGGGCAGAGACACAAACTACTGCAGGAAATCTCACCATTGTGGGAGGGGCAGAGACACAAACTGCTGCAGGAAATCTCACCATTGTGGGAGGGGCAGAGACACAAACTGCTGCAGGAAATCTCACCATTGTGGGAGGGGCAGAGACACAAACTGCTGCAGGAAATCTCACCATTGTGGGAGGGGCAGAGACACAAACTACTGCAGGAAATCTCCCCACTGTGGGAGGGGCAGAGACACAAACTACTGCAGGAAATCTCACCACTGTGGGAGGGGCAGAGACACAAACTACTGCAGGAAATCTCACCATTGTGGGAGGGGCAGAGACACAAACTACTACTGGGTAACAGGATGTAAATTTAAATCTCTCCAGACGGGTCGCAGATGCTTTTGGTTGCAGTTATGCATCACCAGCTATTGAGGCGATTCAGTTCGCATTGTGTGCTATACAAGTATTTCATTCATTCACCAGCTCTCCTCCACTTACACTCCTTCCTCATCCCGATGTCCAGGCACTTCTTCAGTCGGCAGGCCTGGCAGTGACGTCGGTTGTTTCGGTTAATGATGCAGGAGTTCTGGAAAGGACAACTGAGACGCAAATTCCTCTTTATCGCTCGCCTGCGGAGGGAGAAAATAAAAAATTTAAAAATATAAATTATTATACACACACACACACACACACACACACACACACACACACACACACACACATATACATATATATATATTTTTTTTTAGCAATCATTAGGACAATGATGTACTCCAGAGTTTCCCTATTAAATGCAAATATTTTTTGGTAAAATTTTAATTCTTTGGGAGTGTGCATAAGAAGATAACCCGATTGTCCATATAGCTGTATAAAGTTTTTTGTAAAAAAAAATAAAAAAAAAAAAAATCGGTTTTCAATACAGAGCGCACCCCTGGCCCTTCCTGCTCACTTTGGACTGCCTCTAAGTATAAAGACATGCAAATCCATATCTCTGTCGCCTCAAAGAGAGTGCTCCTAATCTCAGCTTGTTACCTGTAAAGAAGACACCTGGGAGCCAGTAATCTTGCTGATTGATAGGGGATCAAATAATTATTTTGCTCATTAAAATGCAAATCAATTTATCATTTTTGGAAATGCATTTTTCTGGATATGTTTCTGGTTATTCTGTCTCTCACTGTTATAATAAAAATCGACCATTAACATGATAGACTGATCATTTCTTTGTCAGTGGGGCAAACGTACAAAATCAGCCGGGGGTCAAATACTTTGCCCCCCCCCCCCCCTCACTGTATATAAAAGTAGAACATACATCTTTATTGTATACATTGTAATTCTCTATACAGTTTAGTATTCACGTGAAGGCTACAAGTTATATATAATCAGCAGTGTGCGGAGGCGTCGCTCAGATCCGCAGCAATGTGCGATGTGAATAGTCAAGGCTGAGCGTTTAGTAAACAAGGACACTGAACCCCCTGTACAGCGCGTATCCTTCATCCCAGGATTGCGTCTCAATGCCGCATGTAAATGCTGGAATATTAAAAGGCACCCGGCGTCTCACAACCGCTCCCTGGAAGGGCTTGGCTTTGATCTGGCACGCTTTTGGTTTCTGCGCTCTGTGTGGCTTTGGATGGGGAAAACGCTTTCAAAGAATTTCTTTGTGGCCGTTACAATTTTAATTGATGGATGAAACAAGATACAATGCCGGGGAACATTCATAGGAGGAGGAGGGCGAGCAGGTGTAAAGAACAGAGAGAGAGAGAGAGAGAGAGAGAGAGAGAGAGAGATCGAGAGAGAGAGAGAGGGATCGAGAGAGAGAGAGAGGGATCGAGAGAGAGAGAGAGGGATCGAGAGAGAGAGAGAGGGATCGAGAGAGAGAGAGAGGGATCGAGAGAGAGAGAGAGGGATCGAGAGAGAGAGAGAGGGATCGAGAGAGAGAGAGAGGGATCGAGAGAGAGAGAGAGGGATCGAGAGAGGGATCGAGAGAGGGATCGAGAGAGGGATCGAGAGAGGGATCGAGAGAGGGATCGAGAGAGGGATCGAGAGAGGGATCGAGAGAGGGATCGAGAGAGGGATCGAGAGAGGGATCGAGAGAGGGATCGAGAGAGGGATCGAGAGAGAGATCGAGAGAGAGATCGAGAGAGAGAGATCGAGAGAGAGAGAGAGAGAGAGAGAGAGAGAGAGATCGAGATCGAGATCGAGATCGAGATCGAGATCGAGATCGAGATCGAGAGAGATCGAGATCGAGAGAGATTGAGAGAGAGATCGAGAGAGAGAGAGGGTCCCTTCTTATACTGACCAAAGGAATGGGGCCCTTCTCCCACTAGCCACCAATATTGGGGTTACCCGAGACCCAAAATTATTTCCTCCATGGTAAAGGCTACTGGACTGTTTAATCTTGACCAGACTGACTCAATGGCCCTATAAGTGGTGGTTGGTTAGGGGGGGAGGGGGGGGGGCTACTAACATGGATCTCATGGCAATGATATAGTTGACAATTTTGCTGCCACTTTAGAAAGTTAAAGTGAGCCAACACCCCTCGCCCTCTAGTCCATACGGCTTCAATCACATCCCAGTTTCAAGTAACCGGATGATTACGCTTGTTGTAGATATTGATGGAAATACCTTGGCCGGCATTTTTGGGGCTTTGACTGAATTATTTCTAGCAGTTTAGAAATCTGGGAAATAAATGAGACTGGAAATCGAGAGAAATTCACCAAATCTTCAGGTGTACTGCCGATGGCTGCTCTATAGGAGGAGAATAATTCTAAGGCCACAATGGAGCGCTGGCTCCCTATTGGTGGTTGTCACAGACAACCGTACAAAACCCACAAGGTGGTCACCCCAGGTGCTCCTCCATTCACTGTCTGGAATAATTAGCCTTCCATTAATGAGCGGGATAATGAGAGACTTGAGCTCTTGGCGTTGTAGAAGCAATATGGAGTATACGCCGCTCTTCCAGGAACCTTTAGTCAGGAATGTACACTCACGTTCATTAAAAGCCGAGAGCTTTTTATCCTTATTGAAGTGTTCTATTGAATTAGTGCACTTTCTGCAGAAGTCGCTCCAGTCTGAGTGGAGTCATCCTGGTCACTCAGCAACCGGCCTCCTTGTTAGGTAACCAGGGAACATAATGGAGGAGGACTGACATAATGAGAGCCGAAGAGGCCAATACCTGGAAGGAAAGGCACGGAGCTCGCCAAATGGACCCGACAAGGCCAGCTGACTCTCTTCACATTGACAGCGGCTCAAAACTGACATTTCTAAAAAAGGGTAATTGAGAGAGTATAATATATTATATTATATATTTTTTTTTTTTTTTTTTTTTTTTAATGGCCTTCTAGAAAACACTGAAAAAAAAAATTAGTGATCTCCCTCCCCCCAACACAGTTACAGAATTGATAATCTTGTAACCTTTTGTAACAGTTTTATACGTTTAAAAAAATAAAAATAACACACACACGACCTTCCAGAAGTTCAAAGACTTGGATCAAACCTCAGAGCCCAGCGCCAACTGCCCATAGCCCAGCTCAGAGCTCCAACCGCCCCCAAAGCCCAGCTCAGAGCTCCAATCCAATCTTCCAAAGCCCAGCTCAGAGCTCCAATCTTCCAAAGCCCAGCTCAGAGCGCCAATCCAATCTTCCAAAGCCCAGCTCAGAGCGCCAATCCAATCTTCCAAAGCCCAGCTCAGAGCGCCAATCCAATCTTCCAAAGCCCAGCTCAGAGCGCCAATCCAATCTTCCAAAGCCCAGCTCAGAGCGCCAATCCATCTTCCAAAGCCCAGCTCAGAGCGCCAATCCAATCTTCCAAAGCCCAGCTCAGAGCGCCAATCCAATCTTCCAAAGCCCAGCTCAGAGCGCCAATCCAATCTTCCAAAGCCCAGCTCAGAGCGCCAATCCAATCTTCCAAAGCCCAGCTCAGAGCGCCAATCCAATCTTCCAAAGCCCAGCTCAGAGCTCCAATCCAATCTTCCAAAGCCCAGCTCAGAGCTCCAATCCAATCTTCCAAAGCCCAGCTCAGAGCGCCAATCCAATCTTCCAAAGCCCAGCTCAGAGCGCCAATCCAATCTTCCAAAGCCCAGCTCAGAGCGCCAATCCAATCTTCCAAAGCCCAGCTCAGAGCGCCAATCTTCCAAAGCCCAGCTCAGAGTTCCAATCTTCCAAAGCCCAGCTCAGAGTTCCAATCTTCCAAAGCCCAGCTCAGAGTTCCAATCTTCCAAAGCCCAGCTCAGAGTTCCAATCTTCCAAAGCCCAGCTCAGAGTTCCAATCTTCCAAAGCCCAGCTCAGAGTTCCAATCTTCCAAAGCCCAGCTCAGAGTTCCAATCTTCCAAAGCCCAGCTCAGAGCTCCAATCCAATCTTCCAAACCCAGCTCTGAACACATTGCACAGGTATGGTCCTGTATGACCAAAATTTCTAAATCTTTTTAGTCCCGGCACACTTTATAAGTAGGCAAAATCTGGAACCCTCAGAGAATTACACCAAATTAAAATGTTTCTGCTCTTGATGTGCATCCGGATGCTGCATACACCGATCAGCCATAGCTTTATTACCACTGACAGGTAAAGCAAACAACGATTGTCTCGTTACAATGGCATCTGAAAGCACGGGGGAGGGGGGTAAATTAGGCAGCAAGGAAACATGTTGTCCCTGGAATTGGTGTACACTCACTGGCCACTTTATTACTTACACCTGTTCCTCGGTAACACAAATTGGTAATGAGCCAATCACATGGCAGCAACTCAATGCATTTAGGCATCTAGACGCGGTGAAGACGAATTTCTGAAGTTAAAACCTGAGCATCAGAATGGGGAAGAAAGGGGATTTAAGTGACTTTGAATGCTGGCATGGTTGTTGGTGCCAGGCGGCCTGGTCTGAGTATTTAAAAAAAAATGCAGATCTACTGGGATTATCATGCACAACCATCCCTAGGAATGACAGAGAATGGTAGGAAAAAAAAAGAGAAAATATCCAGTACAGGGCAGTTGTGTGGAGGAAAAATGCCTCGTTGATATCAGGAGAAATCGGCAGACGGGTTGTAGATGATAAAAAGGCAACAGTAACTCAAAATAACCACTCGTTATACCCAAGGTACGCAGAATACCATCTCTGAACGCACAACACTTCCAACCTTGAAGCAGATCTGCTGCTGTAGCCCAAGACCACACCGGGTGCCACTCCTATCAGCTAAGAACAGGAAACCGAGGCTACGATTGGCACAGGATCCCCAACATTGGACAATAGAAGAAAACGACCAAACGTTGCCTGGTCTGACGAGTCTGGATTTCAGCTCCGACATTCAGATGATGGGGGGAGAAGGGATCTCACCGCTCCAGGAGCACACATGCAGGCTGTAAACTGTCTCTTCAGCTGGCAAGCCACAAGTGCTGGCTATTACCACTAGCAACAGACGAAAAACAAGCTCTGGACTGCAGCACTCTTCAGAAGACCACTTTCTTTTATTGGAAAAAAATCGCATCACAGCTCAACAAACAAGGAAAAATTGCTGACGTTTTGCTATGAATAAGCACTACAGCTAGTGCGAAAACGTCAGCAATTTTTCCTTGTTCGCTGCGTTTGTTGAGCTGTGATGCGATTTTCCACTAAAAGAAAGTGGTCTTCTGAAGAGTGCGGCAGTCCAGAGCTTGTTTTTCGTCCATTCAGATGGTGGGGGTCAGAATTTGGCGCATGGATCCATCCTGCCTTGTATCACTGGTTCAGGCTGGTGGGGGGGGTGTAACGGTGGGGGGGGGGGGGGGGTATTTTCTTGGCACACTTTGGCCCCTTAGTACCAATTGAGCATGGTTTAAACACCACGGCCTACCTGAGTATTGTTGCCGACCATGTCTATCCCTTTATGACTACAGTGCCCCCGTCTTCTGAGGGCTCCTTCCAGCAGGATAATGCACCATGTCACAAAGCTCCAATCATCTCACCACTGGACAATGAGGTCCCGTCCTCCACACTCACCACATCTCATCCAATAGAGGGTCTTTGGGATGTGGTGGAACAGGAGATTGGGCATCATGCAGCTGACAAATCTGCAGCCACTGTGGTGGATGTTACGTCACTATGGAGCAAAATCTCTGAGGAACGTTTCCAAAACCTTGTTGTATCTATGCCACCAAGAACGAAGGCAAAAGGGGGTCCAACACGCTACTAGCAAGGTGGGACCTAATGAAGTGGTCGGTGAGTATAAATTGATATATATCAGGTTGTTTTTAACTTGTCCACCCAGTTGAGAATGAAACTGAAGACTCAAATCTCATTCCTGACCTCCGTCTGACCTGACTGGAGCTTTTCTCATCATAACCACCACAATCCTCCGCCTGAGCGGTCACATCCTGGAAGCTGTCATTGTTCCGACACCTCTGAGCTCCTGTTCCAGCTGGACCAAACACCCACACACTCCCGCACAGGGCGATTCCCAGACATGGATGGTGATCACACTGACAGCACAGTATGGAGGATACAAAACACCGACATTCCGGGAAAAAAAAAACGAATGCCGTCCTTCTACTGAACACCAAAATGGATATTATAATGAATTAGAGATCCTAGAAAAGGAATGCAATATTTAAAAATCAAAGACTGCTTTGTGGAGCACACTTTGCAGAGGTACACTCACCCCCAGCTGCTCCCCCTTCTGCACCCCCACCCCACCTTGTCTTCCGGGCACGGATATATCCCCCCCCCCCCCCGGGTGCCTGGGACCCGCATGGCAGGTGCTGTCAAAGTGGAGGGGAGGGAGACCAGCAAGCGTCCAATCACTGATCTCCCCTAGAGCATAAGATCCTGGAAGCGAGCAGGGATTTTGTCACTTCCAGGTTCGTCTGTCGCTTTCCCCAGGAAAGAAGCTAATGAAGGGCTATTTGAGCTTCATTAGCTTCGGTAGACAGAGGAGACATCGTGGCTGCTGTACAGCACCATCAACGAAGAATATGTTTTGTACACTTCAAATAAAGCTTGTCCAAAAAAATAATAATAATTAGCGATGCGTTGAATTATGCGCCACACTGCCCCCTAGTGCAGTTAAGAGCGGAGAGCTGCCGGGCAGGTAAAGCTGACAACTGTCCACTCTAGTGTGAGCCCAGCCTAATAGGAACCTGATGTCTCAATAAAAATTGCAGAAAGAAAGAGAGAAAGAAAGAAAGAGAGAAAGAAAGAAAGAGAGAAAGAAAGAAAGAGAGAAAGAAAGAAAGAGAGAAAGAAAGAAAGAGAGAGAGAGAAAGAAAGAAAGAAAGAGAGAAGAAAGAAAGAAAGAGAAGAAAAGAGAGAGAGAGAAGAGAAAGAAGAAAGAAGAGAAAGAAGAAAGAGAGAAAGAAAGAAAAAAGAGAAAGAAAGAAAGAAAAGAGAAAGGAAAGGAAAGAAAGAAGAAAGAGAAAGAAAGAGAGAAAGAAAGAGAGAAAGAAAGAAAAAAGAAAAAGAAAAAGAGAAAGAAAGAAAAAGAGAAAGAAAGAAAAAGAGAAAGAGAGAAAGAGAGAAAGAAAAGAGAAGAAAGAAAAAAGAGAAAGAAAGAAAAAGAGAAAGAGAGAAAGAGAGAAAGAGAGAAAGAGAGAAAGAAAAAGAAAGAAAAAGAAAGAAAAAGAAAGAAAAAGAAAGAAAAAGAAAGAAAAAGAAAGAAAGAAAGAAAGAAGAAAGAAAAAGAAAAAGAAAGAAAGAGAGAAAGAAAAAAAAGAAAAAAAAAAAGAGAAAAAAAGGAAAATAAAGAAAAAAAAAATAAATTAAAAGACACTAATGAACTTAAAAAGACACCCCCCTCATGTTGAGTTCATCCGGAGATGGGAAGGCCAGGCAAAAAAAAAATAAATGATAATATATACACACAAATTTATATATATATATACACACACACACACACACACACACACATACACATTTACAATGATAAATAATATATCCGACATGGTATTCAAACCATATACCGTGGGGAAAAATAAATATTTGATCCCTCACCAACCAACAATACTTTTGGCTCCCACAGACTGGCTCCAGTAGGTGCTCACGTGGTACACAGATTAGTCTTGTCAATGTAAGAAGGTTCTCCTGACAACAACTCGTTATGTGTATAAAAGACACCCATCCACGGAAACTCTTCCATTCAAACCCTCACCATCATGGGCAAGACCAAAGAGTTGTCAAAGGACATCAGTGACAAGACTGTAGACCTGCACAAGACTGGAATGGGCTACAAGACCATCAGCAAGAAGCTTGGTGAGAAGGAGACAACTGTTGGAATGATTATTCGCAAATGGAAGAAAAAAAAAATGACACCACCAATCGCCCCTCGGTCTGGAGCTCCATGGGAGATTTCGCCTCAAGGGGTGAGGATGGTCATGAGAAAAGTGAGGGATCAGCCCAGAACTACACAGGAGGAGCTTGTGAAGGATCTCAAGGCAGTTGGGTCCATAGTCACCAAACAAACCATCTGTAACACAATACTCCGCCATGGATTGAAATCCTGCAGTGCCCACTAGGTCTCCCTCCTCAAGAAGACACGTGTACAGGACTGTGCCAGTGAACATCTAAAAGGATTTAGAGAAGGATTGGGAGAAAGTGCTGTGGTCAGAGGAGACCAAAATTGAGCTCTTTGGCACCAACTCAACTTGACATGTTTTGAGGAATAAAAATGCTGACTATGACCCTAAGAAGACCATCCCTACAGTCAAGCACGGAGGTGGAAACAAGATGCTTTGGGGCCTTTTCTCTGTTAAAGGTACAGGTCGATTTTTCCGCATTGAGAGGCCAATGGACGGGGGTCCATGTATTGTAAAATCTTGGATGAGAACCTTCTTCCTCAGCCAGAAGGCTGAAGATGGGTTGTTGATGGGTCTTCCAGCATGACAATGACCCAAAGCATACCACTTAAGCAAAAAAGGAGTGGCTCAAGAAGAAGCACATTAAAAGGTCATGGAGTGGCCCAGCCAGTCTACAGAATTTGATCCTATAGAACATTTCTTGAGTTGCCTAGCGATAGCCAAAAGAAACTTTAAGGATTTTAGAGAAGATCTGTAAAGAAGAGTGGACCAAAATTCCTCCCGAGATGTGTGCAAAACCTGATCACCACCTACAAGAAACGTCTGACCTCTGTGCTTGCCGACAAGGGTTTCTCTACCAACTACTAAGTCATGCTTTGCTTGGGGATCAAATACTTATTTTACTCACTAAACTGCAACTCCATTTATAACAATTGCATCATGCGTTTCTGGATTTTTGGCCGATATTCTGCCTCAATCATTTAAACTACACCTATGATAAAAATTAGACACTATTTCTTTGCAAGTGGGTAAACTTACAAAGTCTGCAGGGGGTCAAATTATTATTTCCCCTCACTGTACCATGAAGATCTTGCTGAAAGATTTCTGAGAGAGACTGTAAAGTCTTAAGTGATTCTCAGTTCTCTCAGCTGAAGACAAGTAAATCCTGGAATACAGTTCAAGTAACACTGTACTTCTTAATGCACTTCCCAAACAAGAGAAATATGCATTTCTGTCACTAGGGGGCACTGCAGGGGAAAGGCTCCAGTTTAGTTTGTTTGCTCCATCTTGTACCTCCTACAGTTGGGCGATTGTTGGGATACAGTAGATGATCGTTTGTCTCCTCAGGCCTTAACTGCCAAGTAAGAGGGCACATTCATCCGACAAATTCATTCATTGCTATGACCTTTAAATGATTCCTATTAATGTGCATGCAGTTTTAGGGTTTGACGTGTTTGGCATCCATTTACTCGGCACAACCTCATCTTTTATATTTTAGCAAAAAAATAAAAAATAATAATTCGGGTAATAAATTGTGTTTGTGTGACCTAAAATTAAGTTTTTTTTACTGAAAGTGTGTGCACTTGATAAACTATTGCTGTGATATCGTGCAACATAAAAAAACTTGGAACTGCTGCTATTTTATTCTCCAGGGTCTCTGTTGTCAGAAAACATTATTTTATTATTATTTCATTATTTTAATTATTACCCACCTGAAGAAGCCTTTGCAGCCCTCGCAGGTCATGGCGTTGAAGTGGTAGCCGGTGGCCTTGTCCCCGCAGGCGCGGCAGATTTTCGGCTCGCCGTCGTCATCGTCCTCCCAGGTTCCGGGGCTGTTGGAGGTTTCTTCTTCCTCCTCGTCTTCCTCCAGTAGGACAGTTCTCTGCTCCAGGGACATGGCTGGACGGTGGAGGCCGGGGACCCCGGGACCGCCACTTCTCGTCCGGAGAGTGCGACTTCCTCTCACGCACGGTAAAATTGCGAAGGATAACCAGGGTGTCAGTGCGGAGACTGGGGAAAGAAAAAAAAAAAAAAAAAAAGTATATATGTATAAAAATAAATCACCACACACACATACATTATATATATATATATATATATATATATATATACACACACACACACATACATATATACATATATATATATATATATTTTTATTTTTATTTTTTTATTTTTATTTTTAATGAATAATAAAAAAAAAAACACATGTACACATGTGTGTGGTGATTTATTTTTATTATAATATATATTTTTTTATTAATAATAATAATAAAAAAAAAAAAAAACAAACAAACACACACACACACACAGTGTGTGGTTATAATAAATATATAATAATGTTTTTTTAATAATAAAAAATATATATTAAAAAAATGTTATATATATATATATATATATATATATATATATATATATATATAATATATATATATATATATATATATATATAAAACACACGTACACGTGTGTCTGTGGTGATTTATTTTTATTTTTTATTAATAATAAAAAAAAAAACACACACACACACACACACACACACACACACGTACACGTGTGTAGAATATATATATAGATATAGAGATATATATATATATATCTATATCTACACACGTGTGTGTGTGTGTGTGTGTGTGTGTTTTTTTATTATTAATAAAAAATAAAAATAAAATCACCACAAACACACACGTGTATTTTTTTATATATATATTATATATATATATATATATATATATATATATATATATATATATATATATATATATATAAAAAAATACACGTGTGTGTTTGTGGTGATTTTATTTTTATTTTTTATTATTATAAAAAAAAAAAAAAACAAACAAACTTACTATTCAACAAATGGCCTACAGCTTTTCTTTATACTTAACTCTCATCACCCCCTACACACCAGCTGAAAGGACAGGTTAGGCTGACAGCACTGGATGTCGGATTGAGAGAGGAAGAAAAACCCAAGACACAAATCTCCCCTCTTTTTTTTGCCCTGCAGCTCTGACGGTCTCATGTTTCAGGTATGAAAATGGTGCCTGGTCAGCATAAAGCTGTATTTTTCTAGAACTGCCAAAATTGTTGCAAAAAATAAAAAACACGGAATTCCAGCCAACAAATTTAGTTGCACATTTGTATCCCTTTGGGGAGGAGGAGATTTCCTTTACATTTCCTTTCCCAATGACCATAAATCAGGAACTCTACCAAATCAGAATACAAAACACTCCGGTGCCTCTTTCAGAAGTCTGCGCAGTAGCTCAAATCCCAGCCATCCCCTGCAACGTCCTTGGGTTTACTACACAGAGTTTTTGTAATACGTTTTTGTAATACGACCCGAGGAGAACGCCTGGCTGCAGAAGAAGGGAAGGATTTTGGAGGTTTTTATTTCCCCCTTCAGCACAGGAAGTGAAAAGGAATCTCCCCAGTGGGGACGCAGGCAAAGCCAAAAATTGGAATTTTCAGAAATCAATAGAGAGCCACCGATCAGCATATGTGATTTACGGCTCAGACATGATCAGAACTTCCCAGGGAGAAGAAGAAAAAAAATGTTTACATATACACACACAATATATATATATATATATATATATATATATATATATATATATATATATATATATATATATATATATATATATATATATATATATATATATATTTTTTATTATCACACTGATCAATAAATTTGTCCAGACAAATTGGGAATTTAAATGACAATTCTCATTAACCACCTCAATACAGGACACTTACACCCCTTTCCTGCCCAAGGCAGTTTTCAGCACTGTCCTGCTACACTGTACCCAACAGAATTTTTATCATTTTGTTCTCACAAACAGAACTTTCTTTTGGTGGTATTTGATCACCTCTGCATTTTTCTATTTTTTGATAAACAAATAAAATAAAGACCTAAAATTAAAAACAAAAAAAAAACAAAAAAAAAAGTTAATAAATAAAAAATTTGTTTCTGTTATAAAATTTTGTAAATAAGTCAAGTTTTCTCCTTCACTGATAAGGCGGCACTGGCAGGCACTGATAAGGTGGCACCAATGAGGTGGCACTGAAAGGTTGCACTGATGGGTGGCAGCACTGCCAGATGGCATTGTTAGGCATCACTGACGGCACTGGCAGGCATTGGGGATTTTTTTTTTTTTTTTTTAAACAGAAATGATAGACGTATATCAACAATATCAAGCTTGGGGAATGTGGTCGGGTTCTGCAAAAGGCTCTCGAAAAAATGGGTTTCCTGAAGGCAAACTATATCTGCTGCCTTGAGGGATTTAAACAAAAAAAAAAAAAAAACACCCCTTTCACTTTTTGAGGAGAGTTCATACTCTGAAAATTCAGGGACAACCAGTTTTTATTTTTTTTTATTTTTTTACAGAAATTATAGAAGTATATCAACAATATCAAGCTCGGGGAATGTGGTCGGGTTCTGCAAAAGGCTCTCGAAAAGGAGTCTAGCGGGATTTAATTAGTTGTAGAAAATGCCTAAGTTGGAGGTAGTTATAATGTTCTCGTAAGGGAATATTATGGGAGGAACGCAAGGCATCAAAATGTCGTATCCTAGTAGGGGTGAACAGGGAGTGAATATCCGTAAATCCATTTGCAGCCCACCATGAAAATTGGGCTGGATTTTGGCAACCTGGGGGTAATAATGGGCAATGAAGAAGTCACAGAAGGGAGAGATCAGGCCCGCAAAATATTTAATTGAATCCCACAAAAAAAAAAAAAAAAAAAATATATATATATATATATATATATAAACGTAGAGTGCGGGCTAAACACGGTCCTATTGTGTCCGGGCGATGGATAGGAGGGAGCCAAGGTAGAGAAGAGATGGGTATAGGAGCCGAATCGACAACATCAATTGTGGCCCATAGCGGGAGCTGGTGGGTTTCATGAAGGTGGGATAACGGAGCTTTACTTGCTGCAGTGTAGCGAGCCTGCAAGTTAGGAACTGAGAGACCACCATTGATTCCTTCAAGCATACAAAGATGTGTTTACTGATTTGAGGACGGGTGGATCCCCATATAAAAACTGCAAGGAGCTTACATTTGTGTATACGTAAAACATTGGAAGGGACTAAAAATCGGCAAGACTCAACAAAAACAAAGTCATTTCGGGAGATAAGACATACGAATTGCACTTATCCTACCAAACCAAGACAATGGTAAGTTGGACCAGGAGGATAAAGTAACAGATCAGACAATCTTTTGAGCAGGGTTGGAAAATTAGCCTGGTACAATCCCGCATACGTTGAGGTAAGACGAATTCCCAGATAGGGCAAGGAGTTGGGCCAATTGGAACGGGAAGGCGGCTTTCAAATCTGTTAATACTAAAAATGAGAGAGATGGACAGGCAGCGCTTAGACTTAGAGGGGTTGACGCAAAGACCCGAAAGAGATGTGAAAGGTTCTAGAAGGGATAGCAGGTTTGATAAAGAAGTCCTGGGAGATGTTAAAGACAGCAAAATATTGTCTGCGAATAAGGATATCTTATGGGAAAAGCCCAAAACATCAATAACTTATGACTAGATGAGAACAAAACAGCCTCTGCCAATGGTTCCAGAGCCAGAACAAAAAAGAAGTAGCTGCTTGAGTGGGCAATCTTGAAGGGTTCCCCTCCCGATATTAAAAACAGAAGACTCTGGAGGGACAAGAAACGATTATATAAGCACCTGAAGGACACACCATACAGGGATATACAATGTAATACCGACATATAATCACACACGGGTTGTACTAGATGGATTTGCGTTTTTTCAACCTCACCTACTATGTAACATACACTGGTCCCACTTGCCACCCTTAGGGACCGTCATGGTAACTTCCCCTTTGATTTCTGGAGGCACCGTCAATTAGCGGATTTCGTAGCCATGCGACACAGAAATTCACAGGTCCAAGCTCACCGAATTTGAATGTCTATGGGTGGCTAGTAACCCACTACCTCACAAGATTTCAGTCCTCTACAAAGCAGCCAAATCTAACCCCTAGCCCTTTTTTGTGAAAGAATGGGAGCGGGACCTCCAGTGCGAGTTCACCGAGGAGCAGCTGCATCACCTATATAATCATCTGACCCACTCCAGTTCTGATATGTAGCTCAAGGGGCCGAACACATGGATAGGGGAGGCGGTGGTGTACCCTCTATGGACGGGCCCACCACTGGCAGGAGGTTGTTTAAATATCTGCTGCCTTGAGAGATTTAAACAAAAAGAAATAAAAAAAAAAATATATTAAAAAAAAAAAAAAAAAAACACCCCTTTCACTTTTTTTGAGGAGAGTTCATACTCTGAAAATTCAGGGACAACCAGTTTAGCGCCATAGTGAATAGGAGAAAAATTGCGAAAAAGCTCCTCCGAGCACAATCCCTGCAGACTCAAAAAGAAGGAAGGAAGGTAGAAAGAAATAAAAGGAGAAATAAGAGCAAGACAGAATAAAGCAACCATGTAACAAAAAAATAAAATAAAAAAAAAAAAATACATTAAAAAGGCCGAATAATGATCGGTACAAAAGAAGATCCATGCAATAGAGTTGTAATTATTAGTGGGACAAAAAACCCACTGGAGGGTCGGAGATTGACTAAGACTATTGT